>NW_028270159.1:27428580-27590551 GCF_037043375.1 Chiloscyllium plagiosum | reverse complement strand
ACGTGTATGGAATGAGCTGCCATAGGATGTGGTGGAGGCTGGTACAATTGCAACATTTAAGAGGCATTTGGATGGGTATATGAATAGGAAGGGTTTGGAGGGATATGGCCCGTGTGATGGCAGGTGGGACTAGATTGGGTTGGGAAACTGGTCAGCATGGACGGGTTGGACCGAAGGGTCTGTTTTCATGCTGTACATCTCTATGACTCTAATTGCTGCCCAAGGTGGTCATTTAATAATTTGTATTAATGTCTTCTTAAAACACTCTCTTGGCATGCACTATCAACAAAGATATGTTTAGCACTTTTAGGGATATTGCAACCATTTACCATGTCACCATTGAATTGGGCTAAGTCCCAGAGAACCAAAGCAGATCTTGGAACTCTATATACTCCCCAACCCTGCCTTAGTGACCACTAATGTTCTGCTTTCAGGGCCAGCGGGCCTAACTCTATCGCATACCTACCCTCCCATCCCCAAAACAATCATTGCTACATTCAACAGCCTTTCGACTGAGGTGAGTCTAGCAAGGCAAGAGGCAAGTGGAGTCAGAATTTTAACTTACAATTGGTGTACATAGCACTAAAGTTTAGCATTTTAGTTTTGATAGAAAAATCCTGATGGACAAACTGGGACTTATAATGTAAGTTCCATGAAGTTAAGTTTTAACAAATTGCTAATGAAGCATACCAGGACTCCTGATATAAGGAGAGTAGTGACATTGCAGGTGGTCCCCAAAGAAGGTTCACTAGGTTTATACCGGCTATAGAGGAACTGCCCTATGAGAAAAGGATGAGTAGGTTGAGCCTACACTCATTGGAGTTTAGAAAAATGAGACATTCCCTTATTGAAACATGCAAGATTCTTAGGGGATTTGACAGGATAGGTGCAGAGAGGTTGTTTCACCTTTTGGGAGGTCCTAGGATCAGAGAGCATGATCTTGGAATAACAGGGAATAATCTGACACATTTAAGACAGAGGTGAGAAGGAATATCTTCTTTCTGAGGATAGTGGACCAGTGGAATTCTTTACTGCAGAGGGTTGTCAAAGCTGGTCATTAAGTACATTCAGGCTGAAATACAGAGAGTGTTAATCAGTGGGGAATTGACAGTCATGGAGGAAAGTTGAGGATTATCAAATCACCTATGGTCTCAGTAAATACAGAAGCAAATTTGATGGTCTCAATGACCTCCTTCTGCTTCTACACCTTATGGTCTTACAAGGATTCTATTTTAATTAAAGTTTGCTTAGTTTTTTAAAGCATTATGTTCAAAAGAACATCACAAAAACACAGTACTCAGGATCATCCAGCCACAAACTTCAGCATATTGGAGAGACTTTGGAGAAAGATGAACTAGAGAACTGGACTTTAAGAGTGATATTATTAAAGTAGATACTTTTGTATAAACTGTTTCCAGTACAGAGCAAGTTTCTAATACATTTGCAACAAGGAAACATTTTTGAAATGTGAAGAAAATATTACTTTTTAATAAAATATTTGTTAAATTATGCATTGTGGCAAACTTCAATACTTAGAGTCTATGAAAGGAAGTCTGAATGTAATTATTGACCGATTTATTTTCAGGATTTGTTTCTTTCAATATTTTTAAATACTTTTAGTTGGTGAGATTGGTGTTTACTCGTGAGGTTAACTTATCTGCTTTTATTGCAAAATTCTAAGTCAGGTACCACCAAGAGTATGGTCACATGACTCACATAAGCTAACTGGAAGCAAATGATATCTGACTGTTCTTGAAGTTTCATGGATTACATGAAAAAAATGCTTATGATGCCAGTGTATTTGCTATTATTCATTCACAATGTAAAGGTTTTCTCTTACCTTGCACTTGTTTCTTTTGCAAAATACATTAGAACTGTGCCTTCTGGTTCTTGATCTGTTTACAAGTGGCAACAGCTTCTCCCTATCCAACCCAAGTCTCATGATTTTGTAAACTTTTATCAAATCACCTTTAAGCTTTTATACACGCTTTATGAGCAGTTCTTTCTATCTGGCCTGCACTTTTACTGATTTATTTACATATGCCTCCAGGTCGTTTTGTCCCTGCACACCCTTTAGAATAGTACCTTTAGAATATAATGTATCTTGTGTTCTTTGTACCAAAGTGCATCACCTTACCTTCTCCGCACTGAACCCCATCTGCTAACTATTTGCCTATTTTATCAAGGTGTCAATGTCCTGTTGAAGTTCTCTACTGCCCTCCACAGAGATTACAATTCTCTTCAGTTTTGTGTTGTCCACACAGTTTGTCTAGATCATTAATCTGGAAAAGCAAGTGTCCCAATACTGAACCTAGGGAACTCCACCACAAAACATTCTTCCAGCTCAAAAAGTACCCATTAACCTTTACTCTCTGCTTCCTATCCCTCAATCAATTTTGTATTCATAATTGATTTTGTACCTTTTATTTCCTGACCTGTAACTTTTCCCATAAGTCTGTATGTGGCACTGTGTTGAACACAATTTGGAAGTCTATGCACACCACAAACATTAGCTATTCCCTCATCAGCTTTCTTTTCTACCACTTCAAAAACCCTAGCTAGACAGACAGACTTTTCATTAATAATTCCATGCTGACACATCTAAATCAATGCACATTTTTCCCTGAGACTATTAATTGCATCCTAAGTAATTGTTTCTCATAAAATACCAAAATTCTGTTGGCAATCACTTCTTGGCTTTGCCCCTTCCTATTAATAGCTTCCATCTTTGATATTGTTTGATCATATTTCTGTGAAGCTGTACTATTTTAGCACACTTCCAAATGGCTCAGAATTTTTGCATCTAGATCTATTTAGAGATAGGATAAAGAATCCAAAATGAATTAGTTTGGGTAGTCTCAACATTTTATCAACTGAACTATAGTGTATCGGATGCAAACTGACCATAATAAGTCACTAATTGATATTCTCATTTAGACCACAAAGTTCAGAACTGTAATAAATGGAAACATCAGTAACAGTCCAGTCGGGATGCACTTGTGATGTTCAAATTAAAGCTTGTTGCTGAGCATAAAAGAGAAAGCTTTACCCACCATATCACTAATGCTTTACCCATCTGCTCGGACATTAACAGTAAAACTCAGGTAGAAACAAAGGAATATTTTTGAGTTAAAAGGCCTTGGGCAGCTATCCATATTTTTCTAAAAGCCCACTCAATATTGTCTCTGTTAATGCATTTTCAAGTGTGGTCATAACAGTGCTTCAAACAATTTCATATTGATCAGAAAATACATGCACTGGTTTAGTACTTAATGCAGAACACTTTGTGAGAAGAAAAAAAGTTACCTTTTGCTTCAAACGATTTTTCACTTCTTTTATTCCCATTTTTGCATGATCTTTTGCCTGGAATTGCAGAAGAGAATTCAACTTAAAACCTCTTCATAGCACTTCATTTGTCTCCAATGGCAACAAGATTGTTAACCCATTTCAGTTCCATCACTTTGGAACAATCCAAGAAGAGAAAATATACAGAATAAAAACTGCAAACTTTTAAATACTGATGGACATTTCAAAGTTTGTACACGGATTACTATTGAAGTCAGTACTTGATCACGATTAAAATGAAAACCTCTACAGTAAAATAACTGAAATGGTTGATTCATGGCAAGTGAAACTTTTGTTAATACAAAAGCAAAATATTGTGGATGCTGGAAACCTAAAATAAGAACAGAAAATGCTGGAAGTACTCTGCAGGTGAGGCAGCATCTTTATAAACACAGAATCAGAATTAATGTTTCAGATTACTGACTTTTCATCAGCACTAAAGATCTGCTGATCTGCCCCAATATCTTGAGAAGTAGAAACGATTCAGATAGAGAAGTACAGATGAAGTACCCTGCAAAAGAATCGCCTTTGTCACAAAGTGCTTTGCAGCAAAAAAGGTTCAGCCCTTGAGCTAGAAACAGAAGTTTAAATGGATGCAAATGTTGAAGGGTGAAATACACATATATGCAAGTGCTAAGCTAATTCATAAAGCAATTAGCTCAGTTGCACCAAACGTGCTTATAAAAAGTCTTTTCCAAATGTTTAATGATAAGCACAGTTAGGTTTTCAAGCTTTATTACTTCTGCCAGCGCATACCAATTTTGCATTCCATGTCATAATCTCAATCATTTACTACAGTGACTTAACAATGAATTCAGTACAGGAGTTTATAAATGAGGTCAAAATCGTCCCTTAAGAGCTTTTACACATTCTACAAAGACACCTGTACTATTCTTTTATTGTTAATATCTACAGTCGCCTAGTTAGTCAGTTCAGCACGTGAATGAAAAGCTCATAGGCAATCTTGGAAGAAGCACCAATAGTCTATCCCCAAATGACCACCCAGGCTGGAGATACCACTTAATATCGATATCAACTTGACAAGAATCATTTTAATGGCACATCAGTTAATTGTGTTTGGAATGGCTACTTTCTTGGACAATCTACTGATCTGCATTAAACAGTTAATCCATTTTCCTTTGATGTTGTAGTGTACCCTGCAAGAGTGACTCAATTTTCTAACGATTTCCAATGTAAGACAATGTTTCATTCTTTTCCTCACTTTATCAGAGAAAGTTCCAATGGGTAATTCCTCTTCTGACTCCTGAATAACAGGAAATAATCTTTTCCTTTTTGTCCAATCAAAAGCCTGTTTCACTATAAAAGAAACTTCTGTTAAATCTCACTTTAGCATTCTCTACTCTCCTGCCTCAAATTACTTCTCAACCTCCTATGTTGTTATCTTCCACTCCTACTGCAATTATAGACTTTGGGAAGATGGAGACACCAAATCATACATCCTTAGAGAGAAAGGCCTCACCTGGTCATGGAAATATTACAAAGCATCTTGAGGCAAACAGAATCCATTGTTCTTTGAACGAGGGTTCAATCAGCAGCCAGAGAAGTACTTCCTTAGCAACTTGGTAGCATTCCAACTCCAAACAACTAAAATCGCTGACAATATTGCTGATGAGTTTTTGAAATTTCCCCAAGGTAAGTGTACCTCTTCACTTACTAACATTTGACTGTACAGTCACTGAAGTTACACATCAGCTCGATACAAGTCATCCTAATAAATATCAGCGTTTTCCATTTATTTACATATAATCATCATGAACAATTTATTGAAATTAATAGATTTTTACGTTCCATCTTACTCAACCATATTAAAATTGTCAACTTACAAACTTGTACACAGTCTTCATTGCAGGATTTGCCTTTGTCTTCATTGTATTTATGATGGCTCCACTTCCTTTCTATTAATACATTGGTGGTTAATTCATTTTCAGAACACTTTTATAACATTACAAATGCTTTAAAATGGCATATATATTTTCACATGGTTCAGCCAGAGGACCAAAGTTCTTTTTTTGAAAACAATGACTTCCCAGAATTAACTAGGCCAAGTGTTTTGGGGCAGTAGCACATCCCTTGACAAATTTGGTGCATTTCCAGATATGATGTAGCTTGATTTTATGCCGGATTGCTGCAGTTTTCCACAAAAAAATCTCCAAAAGCAGTGTAAATGCTCATCCCTGAACAGACCCGAGTTGTGACAATTAAATTTTGTTACAGGATATCATTAATATTCTCAATACACAATAAAAAGCAATTTCAAAGCATTGGAAAATAAAGGGCTATTGACAAGAATTCTGAGGACAGGATTTTTAAAAAATGGATAATTGGCTGAACTTGACTCACTCTCACAGGGAGTACCTTGAAGGACATACACCCTGAATATTTTTACAGCAAAAATATGAAAGAAATACTAGAACAAAAAGCAACAAAGGATGTCAAGGTCTTGGAGAAAGCACAGAGATCTGCCAGAATAAAATTGGTGGTGAGATATGTAGAGAAACAAGAAAATCTCAGATTGTTCTGCTGAGAGCACAGAAGGTTAGAGGAAACTTATTAGAGAAGTTTAAAATTATGAAGCTACTGATAGAGTAAATAAGGGCAAACCAGTGGGTGGGTTGGTAACCAGAGGACACAGATATAAATAATTGACAAAATATCAACAAGAGAATTTATTTTAAGGAGAAAATTGCTATGACTGAAAGGATGGGAGAAGCAGCTTCAGGAGTAGTTATTAAAGGAATGTAGATAGGAAATTGAAAATTTGCAAACCTTGGGGGACAGAAATGTGCAGGTCAGGTGAATTGGCCATGCTAAATTGCCCATAGTGTTAGGTGCATTAGTCAGCGGGAAAGGGGTCTGGGTGGGTTACTCTTCGGAGGATCATTGTGGACTTGTTGGGCTGAAGGGCCTGTTTTCACACTGTAGGGAATCTAATCTAATCTAAAACATTAAGTTAAAAATCACACAACACCAGGTTATAGTCCAACAGGTTTAATTGGAAGCACACGGTATGGGCGGCACGGTGGCACAGTGGTTAGCACTGCTACCCGGGTTCAATTCCCGCCTCAGGTGACTGACTGTGTGGAATTTGCACGTTCTCCCTGTGTCTGCGTGGGTTTCCTCCGGGTGCTCCGGTTTCCTCCCACAGTCCAAAGATGTGCAGGTCAGGTGAATTGGCCATGCTAAATTGCCCGTAGTGTTCGGTAAGGGGTAAATGTAGGGGTATCAGTGGGTTCCGCTTCGGCGGGTCGGTGTGGACTTGTTGGGCCGAAGGGCCTGTTTCCACACTGTAATGTAATCTAATCTAATGTAATCTAATGTAATCTAATCTAATCACACTAGCTTTCGGAGTGAAGCTCCTTCATCAGGTGATAGTCAATCTAAAACATGGTATGGAGAATGGGAATGGGACTAATTGGACAACTCTACCAAAGACCTAGTCCAACAGGGTCATCCTGTACGATGAAATTCTGTGATTTTCCCATGTAAAAGTACAACATTTGAACTCTGACAGTTGGAATTCGTCCTCCAAAAATTTGAAACATCAAGGTAATCAGTCTCAGTGCAAGATTCTGATGAACAAGTTATTGAAGATACAGTCCAAGAGGTAGCTTGGTGTGTTATTGTTTCTTATTTTTATTAGATGTACATATTTTTATTTGTATTGTACTTTGAATTTTTTATGATTCCAAGTGCAATCTATTGTTCCTTGAACTCAGTCATCTTGTTTTGATGATTGTTATTATCATATAAATTATCTAGTCCCCTTTCTAAAATAAATTTATGTATCCTTTTCTTCGTTTCTCATTACCCTCTCTCCAATTTCTTCTATTTTTTTGTGTTATGAGGTCTGTAAAGTTAACATCTTAAGTTATAAAATGCATTCGCATGAAGAGGTGGAGTGCAGTAAGGAAGAGGATTCTATTTCTAGAAAGTTATCAATTCCCTGCTGAGGTAACAGAGATCAGGATGGATATGAAGGTGGCAAAGTAAAATGAGCACATTTCAAACTGACAAGTGGTAGACTGACTACATGAAGGGAAAATAGAACAGTCCTGGAGTTGGCTGAGGAAATGATTACCAATCATGAAGGAGACTCCTCAAATAAAGAAAGGGGATTTGGGATAGAAGACAAAAGTAGCATGCTTTGTCCAAATACACTTGGTTAGAGACCAAAAAAACTGCAGATGCTGGAATCCAAAGTAAACAGGCAGCAGGCTGGAAGAACACAAGCAGCATCAGATGGTGGAGAAGCCGACATTTCAGATGTAACCCTTCTTCAGGACTGGGGGTTGGCGTAAGGGGAGCTGCAGATAAAAGGGATGGTGAGGCAAGGTGGTGAAGTGGGGATAGGTGAAGACAGGCAGAGGGTATGACTTAGTTGGTCAATGGGAGGAATGAATCCAATAGGGGACTGGGAGGGTTGGAAGGGAAGGGAAGGGGCTGGGAAGGGAGTTGTGGGATGGGAACAGAGGTTATTTTAAGTTGGAGAACTCAATGTTGAGTCCTCTGGGCTGTAGGCTACCCAGGTGGAAGATGAGGCATTGTTCGGAAAGGGAATGGGAAGGGGGATTGAAATGAGCGTTGACTGGGAGGTCTGGTCGGCCCCTGCGGGCTTGATTGAGATGCTTGGCAAACCGTTCTTTAAGTTTACGTTTGGTCTCCCTGACGTAGAGAAGACCACATCGGGAGTACCTGATGCAGTAAACTAGAGGCAGATGAACCTCTGTCTCACCCAGAAGGACTGTTTAGAACCCTGGATGGAGGCGGGGCGGGGGGGGTGTACCACCAGGTTTTAGATTTTTTTTTTGGTTGAAGGGGAATGTACCTGGGGCTTGGGGGGTGTTGGGGTTGGTGGGAAGAGTGGTGCAAATCAAGGACTGTCAAAGGGAACGGTCATTGCGGAAGGCAGAGAGGGGTGGGGAGGGCAAGATATTCTTGGTGGTGGGGTCTAGTTGGAGTTGGCAGAAGTTTTTAAGGATGATGGGTTGGTTGCGGAGACTGGTAGGTGAGGACAAGGGGGATTAGAGCAGTGGAACGGGGAAAGGAGGTAGTGCGGCGGAATGCATTCTTGTTTGAAATAGGTGGACATCTGGGATGCTTGGGAGTGGAATGTCTTCTCGTCCAAGCAGATGCTTGTGGAGGTAGAAGAACTGGGAGAACGGGATTGAGTTCTTGCAGGATACCGGGTGGGAGGTGGTCTGGCCCAGGTAGTTATGGTGTGTGCGTTTGTAGTAAATGTCCGCCTGGAGACTCTCGCCAGAGATGGAAGTAGAGAGGTCAAGAAAGGAGAAGGAAGTGTCGGAGGTGGAACAAGTGAATTTGAGGGCAGGGTGGAAATTTGGGCAAATTGATGAACTGCTCCAGTTCAGCCCGGGTGCAGGACACTGAGCTGATGCAGTCATCGATAGAATGATGGAAGAGTTGGGGCACAGGGCCTGTGTAGGCACTGAAGAGGGACTGCTTGACATAGCCGACAAAGAGGCAGGCATAGCTGGGGCCCATCCGGGTGCCCATGGTGCTCTTGGATTTGGAGGAAATGGGAGTAGTTAAAGGAAAAGCTGTTAAGGGTGAGGAACATTCTGATGAGGTGGTGGAGGGGGACGGGTTGGGTCCGGTGGAGAGGAGGAAGCGGAGGGCCTGGAGGCCATCCTCGAGGGGTATGGATGTGTATAAGGACTGCACGTCCACAGTGAAGATAAAGCACTGGGGGCCGGGGAACTGGAAATTACTGGAGAGATGGATGGTGTGGTGGGTGTTGTGGATGTAGGTGGGAAGTGCCTGAACCGAGAGGGAAAAAGCTGAAGTCGAGGTTGGATGAGATGAGTTCAGTGGGGCAGGAGAATGGGTCGGCCGGGTAGTTTTTAAAAATTATTTATTCACGAGTCAAGGGAGCCGCTGGCTAGGCCAGTGTTTATTACCCACCCCTAATTGCCCAGACAGCAGTTAAGAGTCAACCACATTCCTGTGGGTCTGTAGTCACATGTAGGCCAGACCAGATAAGGATGGCAGTTTCCTTCCCTAAAGGGCATTAGTGAACCAGATGGATTTTCCCAACAATTGACAATGGATTCATGGTCATCATTCGACTCTTAATTCCAGACATTTATTGGATTCAAATCCCACCATCTGTCGTAGAGGGATTTGAACCTGGGTCCCCAGAACATTACTGGGTCTCTGGATTAACAGTCCAACAATAATACCACTAGGCCGTTGCCTCCACTGTAGTTGGGATTGTGGATCTGGGGGAGCAGGTAGAACTGGGCAGTTCTGGGGAGCTGTGAGTTTGGAGGCAGTGGAGGGGGGATCACTGGAGGCAATGAGGGCACAGACAGTGAGTGATTTTGGCATGATGGGTCGCAGTGGGGTCATGGGCAAGGGGGAGGAAGGACATGGTGTTGGAGAGTTGGCGTTCAGCCTCTGCCCACAGACTCCCACAACTACCGAGACTACACTTCCTCCCACCCAATATCCTGCAAGAACTCCATCCCATTCTCCCAATGCCTCTACTGCATCTGCTCAGACGAGGAGACATTCCACTCCAAAACATCCCAGATGTCCACCTATTTCGAACAGCTTTTCTTCCCTTTGTCATCCAGAAAGCCCTCCACCACACGACCGCCATTCCCCATTCCACTGCTGTAAATTCCCCCCGCTCCAAATGCAATAAAGGCAGAGTTCCACTTGTCCTCACGTACCACCCTCCCAGTCTCCACATCCAATGCATCATCTTAAAAACTTGCACCAACTCCAACTTGACCCCACCCCAAGAATATCTTCCCCTCCACACCCCTCTCTGCCTTCCACAAGGACCATTCCCTTTCATAGTCCTTGGTCTGCACCACTCTACCCACGAACGCCACCCAAACCCCAAGGTACCTTCCCCTGCAACCGGAAAAGATGCAAAACATGCCAGTACACCTCCCCCCTCACATCCATCCTGGGGCCAACACAGTCCTTCTAGACAGAGGTTCACCTGCCTGACTTCCAACCTAGTTTACTGCATCAGCTGCTCTCAAAGTGGTCTTCCCTACATCGGGGAGACCAAACGTAAACTTAGGGAACTGTTTGCCGAGCATCTCAGCCGGACCATAGGGGCCAACCAGACCTCCCAGGCACCGCCCATTTTAATTCCCCTTCCCTTTCTGACATGACCATGCTTGGCCACTGCAAACCAAACTGCAAATTGGAGCAACACCCCAACTTCCTCCTGGGTCGTCTACAGCCCGGAGGACTCAACATTGAGTTCTCCAATTTAATATAACCTCTCTTCCCATTCCCTGACTCCCTTCCCAGCTCTTCCCCCTCCCAGCCCCTACTGGATTCATTCCTCCCATTGACCAATCGGGTCATACCCTCTGCCTATCTTCACCTATCACCACCTTGCCCCTGCCACCCCCTTTATGTGTAGCTCCCCCTACACCCACCCCCCAGTCCTGAAGAAGGGTTACATCCGAAACATCGACTTCTCCATCTCCTGATGCAGCCTGGCTTGCTGTGTCCTTCCAGACTCCTGCCTGTCCAATTTGTCCAAATACATTAATACAAACTATTTGCCAAACATTAGCTCTTTCAAATGAGATATTAAAAGTGTTGAATAATGTGTTATGATTATAGTCTTTAAACATATAAACAACAGCACATCTTTAATCCGAGAAGATCTAGAAGAGGGCACTGCAGGCATGACCAGCAAGTTTGCAGATGACACAAAGATTGGTGGAGTAGCAGAAAGCATAAGGGCCTGTCAGAGACTACAGGAGGATAGATAGACTGGAGAGTTGGGCAGAAAAGTGGCAGATGGCGTTCAATCCAGACAAATGTGAGGTGATGTATTTAGGCAAGTCTAATTCTAGAGCGAATTATAAAATGAATGGAAGAGACTAGGGAAAAGTTGATGGGCAGAGAGATCTGGGAGTGCAGGTCCATTGTACCCTGAAGGTTGCTGCACAGGTGGATAGAGTGGTCAAGAAGGCATACAGTATGCCTGCCTTCATTGGACGGGGTATTCAGTATAAGAGCTGGCAAGTCATGTTAAACTTGTACAAGACATTGGTTCGGCCGCATTTAGAATACTGTGTACAGTTCTGGTTGCCACATTACCAAAAGGATGTGGACGCTTTGGAGAGGGTGCACAGAAGGTTTATGAGGATGTTGCCTGGTATGGAAGGTGCTAGCTATGAAGAGAGGTTGAGTAGATTAGGTTTATTTTCACTGTAAAAAAGGAGATTGAGGGGGGACCTGATTGAGGTTTACAAAATCATAAAGGGTATAGACAGGGTGGATAGAGACAAGCTTTTTCCCAGGGTGAAGGATTCAATAACGAGAGGTCATGCTTTCAAGGTGAGAGGTGGAAAGTTTAAGGGGGATACATGCGGCAAGCACTTCACACAGAGGGTGGTGGGCGTTTGGAACGCGTTGCCAGCAGTGGTGGTAGATGCAGGCACGGTAGATTCATTTAAGATGCGTCTGGACAGATGCATGTGTAGGTGGGGAGCAGAGGGATACAGATGTTTACGCATTGACCAACAGGTTTAGACAGTACATTTGGATCGGCTCAGGCTTGGAGGGCCGAAGGGCCTGCTCCTAGGCTGTAAATTTTCTTTGTTCTTTGTTCTTTCATCACAATGCATGACACTCCAAAAGAATTGTTGTTGGGACAGAAAAACAGCACCCAGATTTCCAAGCACTAAAACTCATACCAACAAAATTCCTTCTTCCAGAACTCAAAATGTTCAATTTTAAATTACAGAAACATGCCTTCTTCAGTTTTTTGTATTTATGTTACCCTCATATTTGCATTGCTCTAGTATGTTTTTAAAAATAACTGTTGTCACAATGGTCATTTCCTAATATCCTGCTCTTAAGATTGTTAGTATACTTTTGCAATTATGCATTATTTCATATTAAAAAAAAAGATACAATTATATTAAACAAATTAAAACATGAGAAACAACACCTTTCAGTTCTTATGGACCAGACCAAACCCTCCCAAAATACATTAAGATAGCCTAAACCCTAAAAGGTTTTCTTATTTCAAAGGTAATTGTAATGCAATGTGTTCCTGATGCAATTTTTGATTGATCAAACACAGACAAATAAAAAAGCATAACTGTAACTCTATTGAAATGCTTAACAAAATATGTATTTACTATTAGTAATTAACTCTTCCAATATAGTAACATCCCTAAAACACCCCTATGGCAAAGGCAAGTTCAGTAAAACAGATAGTCTCAGATGCAATTCTAGCAGCAGGCAGAGAAGCCTAGCTTGTAGATGTCACAGAGAGAGGAATAAGAGCTTCCACATCCAGCTTCATGACCCCAGCAACTGCCAAAAGCTGAAATTGAAAATCCTGGTTCTCTGGGAGGTTGACCACCTCCCCCAACCCATCACCATCCCGCCACCCATTTCAGCTGCTTCTATTGTTCCAAATTTTAAAAAGACCAAGGCCATACCAGCTGCTTACTTTATTAGCTTTGAGCTGACCACTTGGAACCTCTGTCTCAACCTTCCTTTAGTTTAGAAAAAGCTGGACAAAATACACCTCTTAAAGCCATAGTATCGTCACAATGAATTTAAAACTGGAAGAACTAGATGGCACATGAAATCAAGAAAGATATATTTAATGGGTTAACACTTATACATTATATCAGGGCAGATGATAAAAAAAGCAATTGCTTTTACATTTTTATTGCATGAGCATTGAAACAAAACAGAACTGGGATTTTTTTTAAGCAGCTGTCTTGGTCTTGATTCAAGTTTAAGCTTAATTTGATGATTTGGACATGAAATTAGGAATTTTACTTCAAAGAGGTAAAAGGTGGGCAGCAGAGTTTTGGTTGACCTCAAACTTACAAGGGATAAAATGTGGAACGGTGGCCCAGAATGCATGAGAATAGTCAAGTCCGGATGTAACAAAGACTTGTGTAAGGTTTCAGCAATGAAAGAGTTGAAGCAGAGGCAGAGCCAGATGACATAGGTGATCTTGGTGATAGTGCAGATAAAATGGTAAGGAGCTCAATTTGGGGCCAATTATGGCAGCCAGGTTGTGTAGAGTTTGGCCTCAAGCAATCTTCATAGAGAGCGATGGATTGGTACTGAAAGACCAGAGTTTGTGGCAGTGATCAAAGTCAATGGTTTCCATCTTCCCAACATTTAATCGCAGAATACTGTGGCTCAGCCACTAGTGAATATCAGAAAAGCAGTCCGGTAATTTAGAGGTGGTGGCAGTGTTAAGAGAGAAAGTTGTCATCAGCATAAATGTGAAAACCGAAGTTGTATTGCAGATAATGTAACTGAGGGAGAGTACATCAATGCGGAACAAGAAGGGGTCAATGATAGTTCCTTGGTCGATATTGGAGGTAACTGTGCTGAAATGGGAAGAGAAGCCATTGCTGGCTATTCTTTGAGTATGACTGGATAGTTAAGAATGGAACCAGGTAAGGGCAGTCCCATCCTGCTGGATTTTGTAGGAGGTCTGTGGAATCAATAGTGTCAAAGGCTGCTGGCAGGTTGAGAATGGCAGGGAGGGACAGACTGTCTCACTTACTTAATGAAGTCTTTCCTTCCTTTGAAATATTAGGAAGGAGATTTGGAGAACAATTCTGTAAAGTGACTAAATACGATAATGCTAAAAGTCTAACAAAAATTGAGCTTAATTAAATTTTTCATATTGCATTGGAAGATGTGTTAATCTCAAGCATAACTGTGTGGGTTGGGCTGTTTTGTCTCCACATTGTTCAGAATGCAGAAACAATACTCAGAATTATCTGTCAATCACTGTTAAAAGAAACACAAAATAGTGAATTCGTCAGGAATTCATACATCAACCTTTATCTTTCTGAACAAAGATGTATATATTTATTAATGTTCTTTTCAAAGACTTTGAATGAATTATCATTTATTTAATTTCAATTAATGTTATAGGTCAGAGAGGAAGCCCCTTGAGTTTTGATTTCAAGACTAGTTCTTATCCTAGTGTGATTAAAGAAATGAGGCTTAATTAGACAAAGATTATTATTTATATTGAACTGAACTAAGGGAAAAAAAATTGATTAAATATTTAAAGAAATGAATTGCTTATGCATAATCATCTATTACTAACATAAATCAATTAAAACTAAAACCTCTTTTTAGACAGTTGTTCAGTATATCATATAAATACTGAACTTACCTGTAAAAGTATACATTGAAATATTTAAGATAGCAGCATTGCACATGGTGGAGCATTAAAGTTGTTCTTTCTATCAGTAGGAACTGAATGACAGAGCATTTAAAATAGAACACCTCTATTTCCCACCTGTGTGCAGCTTTTTCACGGTGGTGAATGAACAGGCTCCAGTGAGAGTCTAATTAATAAATACAACTCAGCATTTCATGCTGCAAGGGACTGCAATGGAATCTGAACATATTCTAGTGTGCCCTACAAGGCAGATCTGAACTTCTGTTATTCATTAGTTCGATAACATGGCTACCCAGTGCCTCAAAGCCATTCAATTTTTATTGTTCAACAACAGTCAACGCTGCTTAAACAACTGAGCAACTGAATGTCTTGATTCAAATAAGGCCCAATAGTTAAAAATATCCCACCAGGAGTTAAAATTGAATATGCTTGTTTTGAAATCTTAATACTTCACTTTCATTCAACAAGTGGTGCACTGGAAATTCCACACCATAGTTTAAACTGTGCGCAAGAAATTTTAGATGACTTCAATTCGTCTTTCAATTAAAATTATGACATTTTCTTGGCATGCAAGTTATGTCCAAGCAATCTAAATTGAAAATACCATGGTCTTTTTGATATAAGTAGGAACAAATATTCCATTCGTTCCATTACCATAATGTATGTAGATGTGAATGAGTTCTTGACCTATTTGAAAGGAAATGAATAAATAGATACAGAACTTTTTCAATTAGAAACATTTTTAGTTTTCTCTACTCAGACAGTATACAGAATTCACAGAAGTGTTTTTCAGTTGATGTTATGCAGGGTGACAAACTTAAAATATCCTATGACCCCTGCCATAAACTCTAGTCCTTCAGCACCACTCCATCTCGTCACGCCCCATGATGACTGTCTGAGGCTGAACCAAACTGTACACAATGTGGCTGCCATAACTGACCCCAAGTTGAGTTCCTGACCATTTTATCTACACCATCACCTATGTCATCGAGCTCTGCTTCTGTCTCAACTCTTTTGTTGCTGAAAACTTTTTACATCCAGACTTGACTATTTTCATGCATTCCTGGCCAGGGTCCCACGTTCAAGCCTTTAAAATATCCTCTCAACTGCAATTTCAGATTCCAAATTTGAATTTATCTATTTATTCATATCCTTTCAAATAGGTCAATAATTCATTCACATCTACATGCATTATGGTAATGGAACGAATAGAATATTTGTTCCTACTTATATCAATAAGACCATGGTATTTTCAATTTAGATTGCTTGGACATAACTTGGATGCCAAGAAAATGTAATAATTCTAATTGAAAGATGAATTGAAGTCATCTATAAAGGTCAGCTAAGTTATTATTTTGTAAACTTACAAGAAAACATAATTGGAAATAAATATAAAAACATATTTAGTAGGTGGTGAACAGGATGCTTCCAAATGATTATAAACTTGGCATTGCTACAAAGTAATGATCAGTACTGCAATTCCCCTCAGCATGAGGTTCAACTTCCAGATGCGCTATCAAAGGTGAGTCATTGAGCATAGACCCAGCAGCTTTTCACACAGGAGGAGGAAAGTTATTTACCCAGGTTACTTCTCTGAATCATGTACTCATGCATGTTCTAGCAATCAGCTCAAGAAAGTAAATGACCAAAGTATGTGATGCAAGCTTGGAAGGCTAGAAAGGTACTGTACAGGATTATCAAATCATAACTCAGGGCTTACATCGAGAGATTATGTATCCTTGAATGTATTCTTCACCCATTCAAATGCAGTAATACAATTCACTGTCCAGACTTTTAATGAACACTTCAGTATATATAGAAGGGAGTTTACATTCAGTTTATTCCTGGCAATTTTTCTGTTTAATGTTAGTTTTTATTCTTTTTAACATATTGGTAATAAAATAGATGTCACTCACCTTCACTGTGAACAGCCACTGGTGATAAGATTTGTCACTTCCTGCATAAGGCAGAAGAGTGATTTAGTTGGAAGATCAGCTCACATTAAGAAAATGTTCAAGTTAAAGGATTACAGTTCTTCAATTTTATGGATGTGTACCTATAATATAGAGGTAATTATTTTTTCAAACTCTTTGCAAAGTCTATTTTTGAGAGATTTATCTCCTTTAGATAAAGCACAATAATATGGTGTGATACAGGAATATCAGAAGATATTTGGTTTTAGTTTGGAGCAGCACAAATGGAGCACTGGCTATTGATACGTGCGATGAAGATTCATAACACTTAGTTGTTATTTGAGAAATTGGTTTCTAAATTGGAAGAACAATTTAAGTTGAAATTATATTTTTATTATTGTGTGGTAGGAAAGGGGGGAAGATATGATACTTAGATTCATTTTAGGTTGTTCTGAGTGTGGTACATGGTATCTGGTTTATGCATACATGCATTATTACTGAGGATTTACAGCCTTGGAGAACAGCTGGGAGTTAATAGTTTAATGTTTTAAAACAGTAAAGAAAAAGGGCTGTTGCCGAGCAATAATATGTCCAATGACCTATGGAGAGAGACAGAGCATCCAAAAAGCCAATGAGTTATAGACTGTGTCTGTGGGTCTGGACTGAAAAGGTCCTTAACAGCAGTTAATATAGCAATGTCCAGCAATCTGGGCTGAAGGCAACTCCTATGAAGCTCAAAAGTTAGCAATAGAAAAGTTCCAGATGCAGCAAACTGTCAGGCAGAAAGACAATCAACAAGGCAGCTGAAGACATGAGTTTAAGGAACACTTGTTAATTAACAAGCGGGCACGGTTGTAGCTCATTTAAAAGTGTCAGGAAGAGACATTAACCAAACAAAACAGCAGTGAATGCAGCACTTTTCCAAAAATAAGCCAAATACAGCCATGCCAACTGAATAGGGATCGCTGAAGCAGATTAAAGAAAAAAACCATGGGTCTTGTAATCTGAAAAAAAAAGGAAAGTGCTGGAGACACTCAGCAGATCTGGCAACATGTGTGGAGTGAGGAACAGAGATGGCATTTCAAGTCGAAGAGTCATACTGGACTCAAAAGGGTATATCTCTCTCTCGCTCTCTCTTCCCCCCCCCACAGATGCCTACTGGATTCCTCGCTTCAAAGTGGAGATGGGTGTAACTATTTGCTGAGGTTTGAGTACCTGTAATGTTGAGGTTAAAAGAACTAAATCATTCTTTCTGATATTTGTATTGAGTTTGTGTCAAATAGTTCTTTTACAGTGTAACATAGTTGTGTAACATAATTTAATTTTTTTGTGTAATAAACTTATGTTCTTTTGTTAAAATATATTGGCACCCTCTTGTAAATATTCAGTGACTGATAAACAAAAATTGTAAAAATAAAACTTATGTCTATCAATTCTGGCTTCACTCTAGGATCTAAGTTGCCGAGAATAGCTATCAGCTGGGATCATGACATGGGGTATGTAAACATCTTAAGATAAAAATACTTGCTTTGATACCAAATTCAGTTTGTTCATTTTTAATTAAAATGGGTTGTAATTTTAAATTGGACAATGAGCGAATCAATAAAATCAGCTCGTGAAGGATGGTATTAGACCCAGACTTCTTCAGTATAAAATTTATTTATAGAGTGAAACATTACGGGCATACATCTCCTCATACAAACTCTCCACCACTTTTGATAAGTGCCTATTTATATGTGCTCAAGTGGAAATCTCAATTAATGCCCTGGATCTCCAATTGGTATACAATTAACTCACAGAAAAGAATATAAATTTTTTTTAGGGCCGACTGCCTGCCCCTCTTCCGCGGTTACGTTAGAGTCCGGGTGACTCTGGAAAAGGAGCACGCAGTGTCCACCAACACCCTGGAATTGTTCAGGGAGAGGTGGGTGCCGCAGGGAGTGGAGTGCATTATTTCCCTCTCCAACTCTATTTTGATTTAATCCTTGCCCTCTCCTTCACTATTTGATCACACAGCATTAAAACAGAAAAAAAAATAAAAAAAAATAGAAATTTTCCATGAACCTCAGTGAAACAGATGGTATTACACTGACCATCTACTTTAGCCTCTGCTTCAAATTCTGTTCAATTGAAGCAAATGTAATTCCATGACTGTGAAAGGCAAATTTATTGGGCGAGTCATCTCTAGTCATGCAAACTGCCCGATGTTGCAAAAGTTGAAAGCATTCTTTCCTTTGAGATTTCTGTAGGCATAAGATACCAGCTACTTTTCTTTTTAATCTAGGATAGGAGTGAGCAGAAATAAATTAATCTTAGACAAGAAAGAAGAAAGCAATTCTGATATTATGTTGGTTTAAAACTGGTCTAATGTTGAGTCAAGATTCTTGCTCAGATATGGCAAGAGGTTTAGCGACAGGGAGCATTGCTGTTATCAGCTTCAATAGCTGCAAACCTCACCTCACTAATGCGCAGTTTCCTCTCGTATCATGGGGCAGGCAGAGGTTAGACGCAGAGAGTTCCTGAGCGGGTACCGGTAACTCCAGCTGGTCTCTTGCTCCACCACGGTCACTATCTTTGATACCCAGCACCAAACTTCCAGAGCAGGTTCCAAGGCTCTGGCCATATGAAATCCAAATGCATAAATACTGGTATCTGATTCCTACCAGCCTCTTTGCACCATTATGTGATAATTCCACTCCACTTACAGGACACCTTTGCACTTCAGTGCTGTACTTTGGAGCAACTCTCATTGGAATGCTGCTGTTATGACATTTTATAGGATAGGCACCAAACTCTCAGACTGGAACAAGCTGCATGGCTGGGCTGCTAGCTTGCTCTCTTAGTGCACACTCACAGCATTCCTGTCTTGCGTTTTTGCACTTTGGCTCTTCAACCGCAACTTAAAGACTCGCAGGACTACGGTGCTGCTTTGCAATTCAGCGCAGACAAAACCAGGCAGGAGTTTGGTGTGTGTGCAGCAGTCATCAGACAGGGACGTGAACATCTTGCTGTACTGCGAAGTGGAAGGATTAAATGAGACAAAAGTGGGTGGGACAGCTATTCGTGCTGGTGAAGGTGGGGAAGACTGACAAAGTGTCCCATATGAATCAGGAGGCAGTGCAGAGACAATACGGTGTAGCATGGGAGGATCTGACAGGTGAGAGCAAGTGAGGGAGGTGTCACATGAAATTGTGAGAATGGTAGAGCATGAGCTTTGGTGGAAGGAGAGTGCAGTAGCAGAGATGGACAAAGTGTGAGGCAGAGAGAAGATGGGGGGACTTGCATGGAGGCAGCAGAAAGGTCACTGACCTTCCTGAATGTCTGGGCATTCCTCCAAATGCCTATCACTGCACTGACCCAGGTAGTAATATCAGACCAGAGTGGCAGGTGTTGTGGCTTCCTCTGGTGGTCCTGGGGAAAGGGGACATTGCTCCTCAGCCTCCAGGCTCTTGTCTGCAAAGTACAACACCAATTTCCCTAGACTTCCCTGATCTGGGCAAATGTCATAAACCATGTAGGGGGTGTCAGTATTGATAGTGCTTGACTGGGTGCACAACAGCCTGTTAAAGATGGCATGGTGCCAGGGAACCCAAGGTATCCCAGCAGTGATACCTCTGGCTACTGCAAGTGGAAGCATCAGGCTAGCACTGAGCCACAATGAGGCAATTTATGGATGTGCAAGAAAACTTACTAGTGTTCGAAGACTAAAGAACAGTTCAGCACAGGGACAAGCGCTTTGGCACACCGAGACTGCACTGACATATGATGCTTTTCTAAACTAAAAACCCTTTGCTTCTACGCAGTATGCATTCCCTCTGTACCCTGCCTATTCATAGATTTGTCAAGAGGCCTCTTAAACATTGCTATTGTATTTGCCTCCACCACCTCCTGCGGCAGCACATTTCAGGCACTTATCACCCTCCACGTATAAAACTTGTCTCTCACATCTCCTTAACTTAACCCTTTTACCATAAAGCTGTATCCCTTAGTAATTGACATGTCTACTCTGGGAAAAAGACTCTGACTATCCATTCTATCGTTGTGAAGATAAACTCTCCATGAAACTCAATGAAAATGACACTTAGCTAAAATATTGTAAGATTCAGCCCAGACTTTTCATTCAATATAAATTTCCTAGAAGTTAGATATTCACCTATTTTTCTAATGCTAGTGTAATAATTCATCTATTGTTTTATGAAAAGTAATTTACTTTCCTAACCTGAGTAAAGTTTAGTCTTGAATACATGGAGCACCAAAACATCACAACAGAGGAGAAGATGGCCTAGTGGAATTATCAACTGGACTCTTAATCCAGACACCCAGGTAATGTTCTCAGGACCCAGGTTCAAATTCAAATCACATGGCAGATGATGGAATTTGAATTCAATAAAAATCTAGAATTAAGA
Organism: Chiloscyllium plagiosum; assembly: GCF_037043375.1. NCBI lineage: Eukaryota > Metazoa > Chordata > Chondrichthyes > Orectolobiformes > Hemiscylliidae > Chiloscyllium > Chiloscyllium plagiosum. The sequence goes on along the minus strand of NW_028270159.1, from coordinate 27,569,687 downwards.
GTCTAAGACCATGAATCCACTGGTGATTGTCAGGAAAAGCTCATCTGATTCACTAATGTCCTTTAGGGGAAGGAAACTGTCATCCTTACCTGGGTTGGTTTACATGTGACTCCAGACCAATATTATTAACTACCCTCTGGACAATTAGTGATGGGCATTAATTGCTGACCTAGACAGTGACACCCCCATACAGCGAATGAATAAAAATAAATCCCAGCTGGAAGGATTAAAGGGAGGATTTTTTTTTTAAAAGGCCAATTTAAAAACAAAAATGAAAAGCTTTAAAACAGCCAGATTGGGTTTACATTTTTGGTATGTTATTTACTTCTTGATATATGATCACTTATAGGTTAAGATTTAAATGGCCATGTGCTTTTATAAGGCACACAGTATAGCAAATCCACTGGCTATTTGAAGGGTCGGAGGAAGCAGTCAGAAATCCTTTATGCTTAAAATTCATCTGCCTTTAGACACATCAACACGGCAGACTTACACTGTTAAAGTCAGCCCGCTCAAAGTTTAGACATAGGGTTCCAGAGTTCAGCAGTAGAGTTTTTTAAATTGGTTTTTATACAGATCTGCATTAGATACCAGTTAATCTTGGTGTAAACTGGCATTTGCTTTCAGAGGCATGGAATTACTGTGTCTCAGAAATGCTTCACACTTCAAGAACTTTAAAATTATCAATGTTCTTTAGAGATTGAGGAAAAATTATTTCAATCTGCTGTAATAATTGCCACTGTAGTAAGCTCATCTTAACTACAAATTGCTGCAAAGAATCTTCAAAGTCATAAACATAATAGCCTAAAAATGCAAAGTGTGTATTACACAGTGCAATGGAAGTTAATCAAAGCAAAAGTGCCCATATTACAAACTCAATTTTTGCTTCTCAAAAGACAGTGCTATACTCCCTGTGGTCTGAGTCAAAGGCAATTTATTGACACATCAGTTTTTTTGAGCTCTAAATATCAGCCAAAAATAGATTTTTTTCCAGCTTCATTATTATGAGCACTGATCAGTAATGCCTTATACCTGCATATTCGCCATTATTTATCTCTTCTTCAAACACATCGCTAAATCCTTCCCCAGAATTCAAGAGATCCAGTCGACCATCAATGAACTGAAAAAGAAAAGTTTTATTTTAAGAAAATAACTGGTCAAATGTGCAACACTGTCATAAAGAAGAGTATCAGAAAAAGCACAGTATTTATAATTCTGAAGCTGTCAAATCACATAATAAGGATGGACTAATTTAAAAAACAAAAGAAGAATTAAAGGAATCACATAAAAGCGAATACACAATTATACCAAACTTTATACTTCTGTTTTTAGTGTAGAACATGTGGTTGAATAAAGAGATGCAGTTTAGAAAGGTGCTGTTTATGAGTGGAAGTCTCTCTTTCATTATACCCAGTCAGTAATATGGTCAGAAATATTAACATTAAATAATAAGTACATGGCTCAGAACTCTAGTCTAGGTATTTATTTGCTAGAAAATTGGTATAATTTGACTCTTGTATAAATAATTTGCTTAACTATGCAATAAAGAAGGAAAACCACTAATTTTATTCCATTTGAAGAGGTAACATCTGAAACGTTAAACTTTTGGTCCAAAACAATGATGATCAATCTATTGCAGCACCACAGGACTCACCTACCTTAACTGCTGAAACAAAAACTGCTGGTGCTCATAGTACTAAAAAAATTATGAGCAATATGAGCACAGTAAAGCAAAAGTCAGTTTTTCAGAAAGAAAAATGGATAATTCCTATGTAGCTTGTGAAACTATTAAAATTAGTGCTCACAAGCAGAAGTGATAGCTACATCTAACTCCCTAGCATGTACATTGGTACAACTGAGCTTTCCAATAAATTCCACTCCCTTTCAAGTGAGACTTTTTAAAAAATCTCTAATCGAATATTTAACTCAATAAAGAAATAGTTCTAATCTCCCTATGATTTTACCATTCCTGCCTAATACTTTTTGACATTTGTTACTTCAATTCCTGCCTCTTGCTGAGGGCTGAATATAATACTGCACTAGTCACTTCTATTGCAAATTGTCCTCCCTGCCTCTCGATAATCATTTTTGCTTATTCCTCGATGTGGAGGTGCCAGTGTTGGACTGAGGTGGTTAAAGCCATAAGTCACATGACACCAGCGTATCGCCCAACAGATTTATTTGAAATCATAAAATTTCAGTGCACTGCTCCTTCTTCATGTGAAGACTCCAACTGATGAAGCAGCAGTGTTTTGAAAGCGATTTCAAATAAACCTGTTAACCGATATGCTGGTGTCATGTGACTTCTGACTTTGCTTATTCCTCGATCGTGCTTGTCCAAGAATCCTTTGATCTTTGAGTCATTTTACCATTATTATGGCCTTTGAGCTATGCTGTGTCTAAGTACTGTCACATTTAATCAGATGGTCAACTAAACTCAATTTTAGTTTTTTTTGATGATGTTTATTATGCCTCTTCTGGTGAATTCATCCCAGAGGCTTTTGTTGTTTTCTCTCTTTCTTTCCAAGATATTCTAATCACTCTTCCGAATGTCTCTATTGCAAAGCATTACGTCTTTTCACCATTTCATTGACTATAGTTCAGGTTTCACCTTCATGGCGAACAGATGAACTGATGAGGTATTCAAGCAAATATTTTGCTGGAATAAAAATCTTTGTTAAAAGCACCACTTATTATTTTATTCTTTCTGATAACTTCAGTGCGACAATTAGCACCTTGCATAATGATTACTTTTTAGTCAATGTCTTGGAATTTCAGAGAGAATAACTTATTTTAGTCAATCTTAGTGAAGAATCTATTTGCATATGAGTTTCAATACAATGAGGACGATTGAGCTGCCAACCATCTCAAGAGGTTAACATTAGTCCCTCACCTGTTTGAAGAGCTGAAGGTGAATCGCATTTTGCAGGAACTGCCGCATGGCACTTGAGCGGTGTGATACAAAAACATCTTCATTAAAAGTTATGGGTTCCTCCTATAAACAATGGCAAGATTATAATGTAACTTGTGGAGTTTATTAATTTTTTTAACTCAATCTGTTCAGAGATGGTATTACAGACTTCTGGAGCAGCTGGGACTTGAACCTGGGCCTGGGACCATTAAGCAGAAAGCAAGTACCAGATGCACTTGAACTGCAATCATACAATTAAGGGGTGGTTGTTAGAAACCAAGTATGTTACCTATAATGAACATTTGGGGATGCATTCTTGAATTTAAGATCAGAGGTGAACAAAAAAGACAAGTTATTTTCAGATATTGTTACTTATATCAGTTAGGGAAATAATGTCACTCTGAGGTTCAGCTGAAGACTCTGGAGTTAATTTCTACAATGTCCTCCACATTACCTGAGGCAACACCTTCAGGCTTGCCGGCAAGTACTGCAATATACAATCTAAACAATCAAGTACCCAGAACATTCCTCAGCCTTTGATGTATAATTTGAAAATGTCCCTTACGAATGGGTATCCTGACATACACTTGCCTTTTGTTTATACCAAGGCTGAAAATATGTTGCTGGAAAAGCGCAGCAGGTCAGGCAGCATCCAGGGAACAGGAGAATCGACGATTCGGGCATAAGCCCTTCTTCAGGAATCAGGCGCGAAACGTTGATTCTCCTGTTCCCTGGATGCTGCCTGACCTGCTGCGCTTTTCCAGCAACACATTTTCAGCTCTGATCTCCAGCATCTGCAGACCTCAATTTCTCCTTTTGTTTATACCAACACATGCATAAGAAAATATCAAGAGAAACATTCCTTCCATTATGTTAAGTAATTTCTACTTCTGTAACACCTCTTACTTCTGTAACATTTATTATTCCTCCTCCCCTTGCTCATCACCATTAGCATCTGACCACATGTTTGAAACCAAATTGGTTGTGTTAAAGTGAGCATTATATTAAGGGTTGTCTTATTTTCTCATATTTCCTCCATTCCATTTTCTTTTACAAATCTGTACAGCTTCAAAGTAGGTTGAACAAAACAGAAATGGCTCCAACAAACCAAACACACATTTGAGCAAAAACAGAAATTGTTGGAGAAACTTAGTAGGTCTGGCAACATCTGTGAAGAGAAAGCTGAGTTAACCTTTCTGCCCAGTGATCCTTCTTCAGAATTGGGTTCCAAACTTGTAAAGCACATAGACACACCAAATCACCCATTATAAGTAACTTTGCAACCACAAGAATGTGGACATAAAAGCTATGACTTAACCAGTCCACCATCCTGCTCCAGAATGACATTACTGTTGAAATATTCAGCAGCAACTAGTTTCTAACCTGTTCGCAGTAACAGCCCACTCCATTAGTTAAGTTCTACGTCCACCTCAGCTGACAAAAACTATTGATCCTGGTGAAGACAATACCATATTCTAGAGTCTCACATTACAGCTAACTTCTTTAAGATAATGGCAGATGCCATAGAGTCTCGAGATATACAGCATGGAAACAGATCCTTTTGTCCAACTCAATCATGTTGATCAGATATCCTAACTTAATCTAGTCCCATTTGCCAGCATTTGGCCTATCCCTCTATGCTCTTTCTATTTATATACTCATCCAGATGCCTCTTAAATGGCATAATTGAACCAGCCTCCACCATTTCTTCTGGCAGTTCATTCTATATACTCACCACCCTTAGGTCCCTTTTATATCTCACCTTAAACCTATGCCCTCTGGTTTTGGACTCTCCTCCACTGGGGAAAAGACCTTGGCTATTCACCCTATCCACAACCCTCATGATTTGATAAACTTCTAAGTTACATCAGCCTCCAACACTCTAAGGAAATTAGCCCAGCCCTGTTCAGCCTTTTCCTGTAGCACATCTTTTCAACTAGATGGAGTGATGCATTGTAGGTTTGGAGCACTCTTCTAATGTGCACATGTTTGAGATTTCCTTTTGGTGGTTGAGGTTAATTTGCAATTTTAATGAGAAGAACATCAATTCAAAGTTGAAATGTCAACTGCTTTCAAATTTTATAAACTGGAAATATTGATTGTCATGCAAAGACATATTTAGGTAAATGCTGTCTTTCTTTTGAGTATTAAAAATGCAGCCAACAAATGTGAATAACATCTATCTAAAAATGCCATTTTTCTGCCTTTCCATATTATTGGATGTCCTCCAGTCTGTAAGAATGTTGAAGTCTTTGTAACATGAGGAGGAGATAACTATTTTATTTATGTTTCATGGCGCAGTCAAAATATGACTAGAGAAAACAAATCTATATTGTTAGACTTTCCTGCGTAAAGCAAAAGTCGAGATTGCAGGCACTTCTTTAACTGAATCATTAAGTTACAGATAGAGTGGTTGAAGTGATGTTCATTACCATGGAATCCTAATAACAAAGATAATTGGACCATGTTTGACATGATGACTTGTCCTCTCTTAGCTTTGGAAGGAATGTTAAGTGAGGATTTCTAAAAAAAACCACTCAATCTGTATTCTAGGTTAACTTCCAAAATATATCACAACATGTGAATAATATGCAACTGCCCAACAATTCCTGCAGGAGTGCATGTTTATGTATTCTAACAGGGTACAGGCAGCATCAGCGGGTGAGCGTTCACACTCTCATGAGTACTGAGCTAAAATTAAGGAAATGACAACCATAATTCTATCATTAGCTTTCAGGACTAAGCTATGCCATCATCTTCTATTTATTTAAAAGGAGAATTATGAAAAGGGGCATTTGATGATATGCCAGAAATGATGGTGTTAAATAGAAAATAAACAAACACAATTTTCTGTTGAATTTAATATTGTAAACAACACAAAAGTTGCCATATTATTTATATACAGTGTCATTGGGTTAATTCTGTATAATAGTATTAACAAGTAATATCTAATCAGTATAATGATTATTTTTTCTTGGAATTTATAAGCTGCAAAGCAGTCCATCTCTGATACAGTCAGTTCCCTTTTACAGTTAATATTTCAAACCTTGTGCTCTGCTAACTTCAACACGTTAGCAAAATCAGTGTCTGAGTGAGGTATGACTGATTTTAACTTTATTACATTGTTCATTGTACACCTTTTTTTTCCTGGAAGATAACTACACTTTAATTACTTCGTGATTCAGGATAATAATCAATAAATTCAGCACCATTTTCAGTAAACTTCTAAATTATATTTTTAATAAATTCATATTGGCAACTGTGATGTTTCTACATGATTATTTCAGCTGAAGTATCACTGATATGGCACACTGAAATTTCTCCCTGACTACATGGTCATCTTTTTCGAATACCATAACCATTCCAGTTGTGACCCATTTGTTTCTCCATTCACACAGCACCTTTGGCATCATTATCTATTGATACCAGGTAGTTTAATTATATATTATACAGAAATATACTATTAGTGACCAGCTTGGTTTGTTTGCTTCCAGCCTCAATCTCAAACACTAACTTGTTATCAGATTGCTTGCTTGACAATATTATGAATGAGCCAATACCACCTCCAACTTAGCACTGGCAAAAATCAAAGTTTGTTTATTCAACAACTATCAAAACTTCTGATTACTTAAATTGCTGCAGCCCTATCTTGATGGATTCCTCACGATGACTCAGGTACTTTAAACCCTATATCCTATCCAAATCCAAGATGACTTATTGCTCTCTCTCAAGTGTTTTCATTTTAACCCATCACTCCGAAAATCTTCAGCTGTGTTTTTATTATTTGACTTATCTAACGTTGTCCTTGCTGACATCCTGCGCATTAACAAACATGAAAAACACCTGAGTGAAAACAGCATCATACCTTTCCCTTATAGTAACTGTTCTTCATCAGACTTTGCTGACACTCAGGCCTCCATTACACTGAATCTGTTTACAAATTCTTCCAATATATTTTGAAACATTCATTCAGTTCGATGATGCAGTTTGCATCTCTCAGTCATCTGAGGATTCCATTTATGCATTACCTCACCCTATGTCAATTATTATTGGCAGGCTCATAACTGACTCGCCACATTCTCAAACTCCCTAACTAAAGCTTCCTGTTTTGGTAGATTTCTTCTCTCCAGAATTTCATTTGACGATATTCACTGTCATTTTCTTCAATACTGGCATTTATTTTAATGTAATTAATACAATGTCATTAGTCTAGTTGGCTGTTTTTTGGGGGATCAAGCTGCTCATTTTTGACCCCCCCCCTCCCCCACAATATATGCAATACATTCATTTTTCAAATTATCAAAGGTTTTGATTGAGTAAATAGAAGCTGTTCCAGTAACAGAGGAGACAATAATTAGAGGACATAGATTTCAGGACAGAGGCAAGGTAAGGAGACATTATTTTCACACAGCAAGTAGTTATGATCTGGAATGTACTGCCTGAAAGGTTGGTGGAAACAATTTAAAAAATTTTAAAAAAGGAATTGTACAAATTACTCGAGGGTGAGAAATTTACAGGGAAAGGGCAGCAAAGTGAAACTAATTAGATACTGTCTTTGAGACAGTACAGGCATGATGCATTGAATAGCCTCCTATGTACTGTTATCACTCTATGATTCACATTCCAAATCTGAGTACTGCGACAGTCTAAACCATTATTTTCAATATTCTATGAGTGAAGCAAAGGTACACAATTGAAAACAATTTAAATCAACATTTAAAGCAAGGACCAACAAATATTTAAAATATTTGCATGTAGACAGCAGTGCAAATTTTCTCATAATTGCAAAAAATCTGACATATAATTAGACCACATGTGCACTGGAGCATCTGGCTCTACAAGCAGCAGTTTACAAGTCTTGTTGAGTTGTCGTGGTGACTGTCACATGACTAGCTCAGAGCTGAAACTCCAGGGCATGAATCCAAATGCACCACTAACTTACTCTGACAGTGAGCAGATGGGCAACATTTCACAAGGCCAGAAACTGCCAACTCTGCTACCCTCAAGGCCTACCTGCATTTTGTGATCATTTTATTTCGCACTACCAGTTATTAGCTCAAATGCCATGCCATTGTCTTTCTTTTTGAACAGTACACATGAGCTAGTTTTGTACAGCCTATGTAGTTTCCAAAACTCAACTGATTATGAAAACAAAAGTAAGATAGCAACATGGTCAAGTAGTTAAAACATAAAGAGCATCTGTATTAGACTTGGTTTTTACCTGGGATGTACAATCTGAAGGAGGGGGTGCTGGCCAGATTTAATTAACAGGGACAATTACAACTTTGATTTATATATTATCTTTAATACAAATAATACCTCAAAGCACTTTGTAAGCAGGTGCCAAGTAAAGTTTTATACCAAGCAACATAAGGAGATATTATGGAAGATGACCCAACAGCTTGGTGTGAGAGATAAATCCCAAGAAGTGTCACAGAGGAAAAAGGACGGGTACAGAAGTGAAAGATTTAGGGAGTGAATTCCAGACCATACTGTCTTATCAGTTGCAGACATAAAATTTCCTGATACTTTTCGCAGCAGAGAGCGGCGGGAGCTGGGCGGAAGTTCAGGCGGAGCGCAAAGCCGGTCGGGAAGGTAAGTGACTGCTATTAGAGTGGGTGAGTTCTAAACCCCAGGTCCTACAAAGTAGGGTCTCCCTCCCTCCCTCCTCCTCTAACCTAAATTAAGAATCCACAGACTTGCCACAAAAAGAGGGTCTAAGGAAGTTTGGATCGAAGAGTGAGGCTTCAGCTCAGGAATCTTTGACAAGAAGTTTGAGTGAAGTGATTACACCACAGTTGAAGAGGGTGAAGACATGACTGCCCAGCTGGTTCAGTGCGCTACGTGCTTGATGTGGGAGGTCAACGACTCTGGTGTGTCTGGCTCGGATATGTGTGGAAAGTGTGTTCACATTCAGCTATTGACCGAGCATATTGCAGCGCTGATGAAAGTACTCGAGGACCTTGTCTCTTTCTGGACAAGACCTTCAGTGAGGTTATTACACCGACCATACCAGAAGAGAGCAGATGATGAGGAAGGCAGAGAGGAGACAGGTGCAAGAGACCCCAGGAGAAGTACCTGTCAGGAACAAGTTGAAGCTTTTGGAAACAGTAGAGACTGATGACACTGCCAGTTCGCAAGGCGGCCAGGTCTGTCAATCAAAAGTTGGCGCAGAGGCAGAGCGGAAGAGTCGGACATCGCACAGAGCCGTGGTAATAGGGAACTCCATCGTGAGAGGAACTGACCGGGGTTTTTGTGGCAGCAGACGGGATTTAAGGATGGTGTGTTGCTTTCCTGGTGCCAGGGTGAAAGACATCGCGGACAGAGTGCAGGAAATCCTCAAGGACGAGGGTGAAGAGCCAGAGGTGGTGGTACATGTCGGCACAAATGATGTCGGGAAGAAGAGGAGGAACATACTACAGCAGGACTTCAGAGAACTGGGAAGAAGGCTGAAAAGCAGGATGTCCAAGGTGGTTATCTCCGGTTTGCTTCCAGTTCCTCGGGCTGGTGTGGCCAGAAACAGGGAGATAATGGACTTGAATGTGTGGTTGGGGAACTGGTGCAGGAAGCAAGGTTTTAAGTTCTTGGATCACTGGGTTATATTTTGTGGTAAACATAAATTCTACAAGAGAGACGGTTTGCACCTTAATAGGTTAGGGACCAGCATTCTGGCAGGCAGGTTTTCTACTGCAGCACCGCTACATTTAAACTGAGTAGCGGGGGGGGGGGGGGGGGGGGGGGGGGAGGGGACAAACTGGATGTTTAAAAAGGAAATTGAAGGGAAAGGTAGAACAAGAGAAGTCAAGAAAGACAACTGTATCAATGAGGCAGAAAACTTGGAAAGGGATCATGCTGTAAGGTTGAGTGAAATAGGGGTTGATGGGAAGGGTGAGAGCAGTAACAAATTAAAAATACTATACATGAATGCAAGAAGCATTAGACATAAGATGGATGAGCTTGAGGCTCTTTTGGAAATTGGCAGATACGATATTGTGGGGATAACTGAGACGTGGCTTCAAGTGGACAGGGCCTGGGAAATGAATATTCAAGGCTACACATGCCATCGTAAGGACAGACTGACGGGCAGAGGGGGTGGGGTGGCCTTGTTGGTAAGGGAGGATATTCAGTCCCTTGCGCGGGGGGACCTAGAGTCAGGGGATGTAGAGTCAGTGTGGATAGAGCTGCGAAATACTAAGGGTAAAAAAACTCTCTTGGGAGTCATCTACAGGCCCCCAAACAGTAGTCTGGATGTCGGATGTAAGTTGAATCAGGAGCTGAAATTGGCCTGTCGTAAAGATGTTACTACAGTTGTTATGGGGGATTTCAACATGCAGGTAGACTGGGAGAATCAGGATGGTATTGGACCTCAAGAAAGAGACTTTGTGGAGTGCCTCAGAGATGGATTCTTAGAGCAGCTGGTGCTGGAGCTGACCAGGGAGAAGGCAATTCTGGATCTGGTATTGTGTAACGAACCAGAATTGGTCAGTGACCTCGAAGTGAAGAAGCCATTGGGAAGTAGTGACCATAATACATTAAGCTTCAATCTGCAATTTGAGAGGGAGAGAGTACAGTCGGAAGTGACAGTACTTCTGTTGAATAAAGGGAACTATGGAGCTATGAGGGAGGAGCTGGCCAAAGTTCAATGGCGCAATACCTTAGCAGGGATGACTGTGGAGGAACAATGGCGGATATTTCTGTGTATAATGCAGAAGTTGCAGGATCAGTTCATTCCTAAAAGGAAGAAAGATCCCAGGGTACTGAAGGAGGTGGCTCGTGAAATCGTGGATGCGTTGGTGATTATTTTCCAGAGTTCGATAGATTCGGGGTCGGTTCCTGAGGATTGGAGGGTGGCTAATGTTATATCACTTTTTAAGAAGGGTGGGAGAGAGAAAGCAGGAAATTATAGACCAGTTAGTCTGACCTCAGTGGTGGGAAAGATGCTGGAGTCTATTATAAAGGATGAAATTACTGCACATCTGGATAGTAGTAACAGGATAGGACAGAGTCAGCATGGATTTATGAAGGGGAAATCATGCTTGACTAATCTTCTTGAATTTTTTGAGGATGTAACTCTGAAGATGGACGAGGGAGATCCAGTAGATGTAGTGTACCTGGACTTTCAGAAAGCTTTTGATAAAGTCCCACACAGGAGGTTAGTGAGTAAAATTAGGGTGCATGGTATTGCGGGCAAAGTACTAGATTGGATTGAAAATTGGTTGGCTAATAGGAAACAAAGGGTAGTGATAAACAGCTCCATTTCAGTATGGCAGGCAGTGACCAGTGGGGTACCGCAGCTTTTTACAATATATGTTAATGATATAGAAGATGGTATCAGCAATAACATTAGCAAATTTGCTGATGATACAAAGCTGGGTGGCAGGGTGAAATGTGAGGAGGATGTTAGGAGATTACAGGGTGACCTGGACAAGTTAGGTGAGTGGGCAGATGCATGGCAGATGCAGTTTAATGTGGATAAATGTATGGTTATCCACTTTGGTGGCAAGAACAGGAAGGCAGATTACTACCTAAATGGAATCAGTTTAGGTAAAGGGGCAGTACAGAGAGATCTGGGTGTTCTTGTACACCAGTCAATGAAGGCAAGCATGCAGGTACAGCAGGTAGTGAAGGCGGCTCATAGCATGCTGGCCTTCATAACAAGAAGAATTGAGTATAGAAGCAAAGAGGTGCTTCTGCAGCTGTACAGGGCCCTGGTGAGACCACACCTGGCTTACTGCGTGCAGTTCTGGTCTCCAAATTTGAGGAAAGACATTCTGGCTATTGAGGGAGTGCAGCGTAGGTTCATGAGGTCAATTCCTGGAATGGCGGGATTACCTTACGCAGAAAGACTGAAGCGACTGGGCTTGTATACCCTTGAGTTTAGAAGACTGAGAGGGGATCTGATTGAGACGTATAAGATTATGAAAGGATTGGACACTCTGGCAGCAGGAAACATGTTTCTGTGGATGGGTGAGTGCCGAACCAGAGGACACAGCTTAAAAATACGGGGTAGACCATTTAGGACAGAGATGAGGAGAAACTTCTTCACCCAGAGAGTGGTGGCTGTGTGGAATGCTCTGCCCCAGAGGGCAGTGGAGGCCCAGTGTCTGGATTCATTTAAGAAAGAGTTGAATAGAGCTCTCAAAGATAGTGGAATCAAGGGTTATGGAGATAAGGCAGGAACAGGATACTGATTAGGAATGATCAGCCATGATCATGTTGAATGGCGGTGTAGGCTCGAAGGGCTGAATGGCCTACTCCTGCACCTATTGTCTATTGTCTAATTGGTGTTCAAGAGACCAGAACTGGCAAAATGCTGACATCCTCAAGGCTGGAAGGGATCACAGAAATGAAGAGGGGTGAGGCCACAGAGGGATTTGAAAATATGGATGAGTGTTTTAAAATCGAGATTTTTTTTTAAACATGGAGCCATTGCAGGTCAGAGTGCACAGTGGAGCTAGGTCAGTCGTATTTTGAGAAAGTCAGGATGCCAGAAGCAGCATTTTGAATGACCTCTAGCTTGCAATGGGTAGAATTAGGGACGCCATCCAATAGTGGATTGGAGATGCAAGTTCTTGAAGCAGCAAAGGCATCAATGCAGATGAGCTGAGTAGTGAGATGATACAGAGTTGAAAATCTGTTATGTGAGTAATGGCAACATGTGATAGGAAGATCATCTTGGGGTCAAATACAAGCTGATGGATGTACAATCAAGGTTGTAGACAGTCTCCTTCAACTTCAGACAGCTGAAAAGGAGAAGGATGGAATAAGTGGCAAGCGAGTGATAAGGACAGAAGACAATGTTTTCATTTTGTCCAATATTTACTTGGAGCTGCTGCTCAATCAGTATACTGGGCAAACACTCACTGGCTGAGGAATCTAAAACAGGGAGCACAGTCTCAGGAGAAGGCATTGATCATTTAGGCCTGGGATGAGAAATTTCTTCACTTAAAGGTTGATGAATATTTAGAACTTTCCACCTCAGAGGATTGGGATGCTCCCTTGTTGCACATATTGAAGTCACTCAGGGAAACAAGGGATATGGGATTGAGCAGGTTGAACAATGAAGTTGAAGCTGAAAATCAACCATAATTTATTAAAGTGTAGTTCAGGCGTAAGGAGTCAATGTGATCCACTTTTCCCCCTATTTGGCATGTTCATAGATTCTTATTAAGCAATCTTACAGTTCACACAGTAGAGTCGTCAAGAGAGATGGTGATAAGGTACAGTTGGTGTCATTGGCATATATTTGGAAAGTTGTAATGTACATTTGAATGACCTTGGCAAAGGGCAGTATGCAGATGAGAAGTAACTGGTAGGAGAGGGAGGAAGCACCATAAATCCTTGGAGAGAATGCAACAGGTAACAGTGCAAGAACAAAATGAGAAGGCATTGCCAGCTATGTTTTAGTTGTGACTGTACAGATAAGAGTGAAACCTGTCAAGTACAGTCTCACCCAGCTGGATCATAGTGCAGAGGCCTTGGACCAGAATTTTGTAGTGAAACAGCCAGAGACTACAGGCAGGTCTTAAGGAAACAAATCAATTTTCAGAAACACCTTAATTTTGCAACCATATGAATAACTATTTGAAGAGTAGCAAGTTTAGAAAGAACACATCAATTCAAAATCAGAAATATTCTCTCCTCCTAAATGCCGGTGTATATCAAGTAAATTGGCAGGGGAAATTTCATCTCTCTTATAAGACATACCTTTATGGATTCAGTAGGGATGGTGCACTGCGAGCTAGAGATAAACAACAATTATACAAAGCTTAATATCTGGTGTATTACAAATCATTGCAGCGTTCCTGGTCAAATTTAGTAAACATATTCCATAATGTGACATTTCAATTTGAAACGTGGTTCTCAAATGTGTGACAGCAGGGATAGTCACAATCAAATGATACTGTTTTTGAGAGAGAAATGAAAGAATAATACTTGTCTTGAAAAAAATTGAAGTGAAAATGAATATTTTCTTTTTCTTAGATTTCTTTTAAAGATGGGTGAGTGAAAGCTTTACTGAATTTTAAAAATCCAGTCATGAGTTCAGTGAACTGATTTGGAGTGAAATAAAGCAGTCAAGATTACACTGTCAAAAAAGACAACGAGCTCTGAAATTACATTCAGAAACCTCTTATACAAACTCCCATTACTTCAAAAATAAATGACATGAAATTGAACTGATGCACTGTTAAGTGCATGTCATTATTTCTTAATTATCCCAATAACAGTAAATTGTTTTCTAACAATGATTAGAAACAGACTTGACCAATCCTTGCACTGGCTGGGATAATGTTTGCACAGGGGCAATTGCTCTGTGACCCTCATCCACATTGAATGGTCATTCTTTGTGAACTCACACAAATGTTGGCATTTTACAAATCTGTGTTTTGCCATCACAGCCCAAACCTGATGTGCCAACATCCCATGTGTGTACACATACACTACATGCACTTTCCAGCAAAGGTCACTGGATAACAGTCAAGGGCAGAAATCCTTGCTCACCTTTCCACCATTTCTAACCCAGGACCGTCAAGTCCAAATGTGTCAGCCTAATTAATGGTTAGCTGGGATTGCTTGAATCAGCACAAACCGAATTAGAACTGATCCTACCATAAGTTGAAGGTTTCTAAATTTCTCAATATTGAATAAATGTTTCATTGTAACACTGCAGTTGTTGAATTCTTCCATGAGGGACATTATAACTTTATGTCAATTATAATTCCCATGCTTAGAAGAAAGCTTTAATCTTTTGTGTATTTCAATGGCATACACCCTCCAACGAAAAAGACTAGAAATGAAATCAAGGCGTCTTATGTTTTCATAGTGTATAAATCCATCTATTTAATACATATTATTAATATCTGCAAAACCATTTCAGAAATGTGGTCACTGATCCTCAAAGCAGCAGACTCATCTGAGGTATCAGATGACAATCATAGTTCAGCTTCACCTTTGTGATTTGTCCAAATCTGACCCCACCCCATTCCGGTCTGATTACTGTTCGGGAGTCACTCCTGGGTATACAGCAATTTTTAAAAAAAAGCTGTCAGAAAAGAAACATGAAACCAAGACATGCTGTGAATTGACCGATTGGTAATTAACGAGTTAAGGTGAGCACATAATCAGTGTTATAAAGAAAAATGAACACTAGATTTAAAGTAATAAAACAAAAATAGTGAATTCTGGAAATCTGAAAGAAAAACAGAAATTGCTGGAGAAACTCAGCAAGTCTGCAGAGTTAAACAGAACTGTTCTGAAGGAGGGTCACTGGACCCGAAACGTTAACTCCACAACGGTTGCCAGAACTGCTGGAGTTTCTCTAGCAATTTCTGTTTTTGTTTTAAAGTAATAAAGCTTAGTACTTCCAACAATTAGCCATGCTCACATCCCCCATCCAACACACCTCTGAAACAAAGCAAGTTATTGGGTTTGCAGGTGTACACATTAATTACAAAGTAAAGGCAATCTACCTGGCCAAGGTATATATTTTCTGCTCCTGTCCCACAGTAGAAATCACTCTATGGAGAGTGGGAGAGCTCATTAATGAGGCTAATTAGGTGTAAAGGGTTAGCGTCTGGCATCAGCTGCAGTTTATCACAGCTAATGACTAAACTGTGTAATCTCTACCGTACAACAGCAGCTGACCTGACTCCTGTGTGACTGACGTCGCTGAGGGTGGCTCAGACACCTGAGCACCTGACCACAAAGTCATTTGAACAATATAGAAACCTCTTAACCCTCTCTGTGCTGACAGTATTAAAGAGTTCATTAAATTATCAGCTATAAATGACAAAAGGATGTTCTTTAATTAAGGTTGATGCACAGGACACTTCCTGCTGATTATTTGTACAATTTGTTAATCCTTAGATAATAAATAATATCTCTAACTTGGGCATAAGGAACTCAGAGTGGACATTAGCTTTCTTATTTCTGGACCTACTCAAAGTGCAGGCTATGGTGTGTTAAAAATATTTTATTTTGTTTCATTAAAAAAAGGCATAGTGTGATAAGTACAAAAAGTCAGTCCACCTTTGAATAAAAAGGAAACAGAAAAACTCAGGAACATGTTTCACCCTGAGCACAAGTAATCAAATCCATGTAAATTCTGCAGATGCAATTCTGCGCTTAAAATAACAGAGGGTAAAGGGTGGGGAGAGGAGTGAATTTGATTTGACATCAGGGTAGACATTCAGATTTCGTGCAGCAGTCATATTCACACATTTTCTGGCTGGTATAGTGTTTCAGCCACCCTAAGGATATGGCACCAGACGCTCACAGCTGGTGCAAGTTCCGCTATGAGCCAGGAAATGGCACATCTCTCTCACACACACCAACTCCAAGTTAACAGCTTCAGTGGTAGATAATTTCAGATATTTCTCTCAGTGCTACTGGCCATGTTAACTTTTATACAGTTTATAACTTCAACATATCCTACAAATGGGAATAGTTTTGAAAAGTGATAAAAAAAATCACTGAAGTGAACTGCTTAAAGGTTACCCATCCAAGTCTGCACTAAAATTAATTAATTTTGGAAACAGAAGCTGGTATCACAAACCGAAAGGGGATAACAGATCATTCTTGGTTTATTTGTAAGATGCAAGTACTAGATACATTATTACTTATTAGTTTTCATAGAAAGTCAATTCTATAACAAACGTAGACTGCATTTTAAGATGCCTGAAACATAACATTTTATTTTTCACTGAAGATAGTAGTTTTACTTCTTTTATCCCTTTCTTTCAGATTTTATAGTTGTCATGATTTTCCCACACCTGATGCTACCACTACACTTCAGTTGATCATAAAGAGATTCATGTCCTGGAAGGGTGATGTGGGTTGCGGGTGGAATAGAAAGATGTATAATGACAAAATGGTGCAAAATATCAACATAGCAGAATCAAGTTGGAATGAAGTGAGAAGGTGGAGTCTTAACACAAGCAAATCTGAACAGGTGTTTTAAATCTAATATAGTGTTTTGCTGAGCACTGTAATTTAAGAATATATTTGAGTTGATCAAGCAGATGTGGATACACTTTTCATTTGTGAGACTTTGAAGAGTGACATTTTCCAATATGACACGGTGGTGTGTTGAACGCACACTAGCTACAAAATGTATTAACATAATTTTTAGATATTGCGCTAAAATATAATTTCTACATTATCAAAGTAGAAATATTTATGAATTAAATGCACCTGATATATTGAAATGAAGATAGAAATTATAGAATATACACTTTTAAATATTTCAATCTTGTTTCACATCATAGCCAAGAATGGTGTTGCAAATTTACTTTGGTATGAGTTTCTAGAATAGTTTCTCCAGCATTCAGCCAGAGAATATATATTAGTTATTTAAAGTATTTGTAATGTAATTCCTAACATATGGTCAGTAATTATAGAACTGTGCAGCAAGTATTTTAAATAATTAAGCAGAATTCCCAACTCAGTGCATCAGATGTACCCTAACAACATTGCTGTGGGAAATAAAAACACTAAGCTCCACCCTCCCCCACAAAAAGCCTCCTAGGTCATAAATCTTTTCTCTTCCTGAATTTACTCAGACCTCAAATCTTTTTTTCCCTCTTAGCATCTTTCTGTAACCTTCCAATACAGCATAGCACAACATGAAACTCCTCTCTCAATATTCTAAGCCCTAAAGACCATGGCCTTCAAATTTCCCACAGCCTATTTTAACAATTATGAGTCACTTTCACTGTTACTTAACATCAGATCATGCACCAACTGGCCAATTTTATACCCCTTTTCTTCTTAGCTGGTACATGCCTCACACCTATCTCTCATGTTGAAATTCTTCTATGTATCTTACACTTTAGAAAGGTAAGATAAAAACCATTAGTAAAAAGGCAAATAATAATTAAGGAAATTGTCTATATTTCATGGAAGATGTAAATCAATCACATAAGCTGTACCTGAAATTGCCACCAATATTTCTAAACTTTGTTACAAGACAAATTAATTGATTTATTCACTATAGATCAATAGTTTCGATAATTTTTACATGATGCATAGCAAAAAGCACTATTACAACAGACCTGATGAAGCCTAGCGAAAAAGTTTAGCATGGTAAAGAAACCACCATTATTTCCTTGTTCAGACCTCAAGACTAAAGTAGCAGATTGTGTGAGGACTGCAGATGCTGGAGATTAGAATCGAGAGTGTGGTGCTGGAAAAGCACAGCAGGTTAGGCAGCATCAGAGGAGCAGGAGAATAAACATTTTGGGCAAAAGCCTTTCAGCAGGTTCCTGATCCTGCTCCTCGGATGCTGCCTGACCTATTGTACTTTTCCAGCACCACACTCTCGACTGTACACAGCTTATGCCTGCACATTCAGAAATCCAGCTCCAGTAGTCTATATCCTTAAGAAATATGTGCTATTACAAGTTCTAGTAATGTCGGAAGGACACACCTATCATGAGGATTTCTAAGGGGCTAGAAATTTGTTTCCAGGTCTAAAGAAGGCTCCAGAGGTAAGATGAAGCATGAAAAGGTTTGAAAACAGGGCTGAAAACATGTAAGTGTGACTTCACTGACGGAAGGGCATTATGGGTGAGATAGAAGAGCCAGTGGGAAGTAGTGGGACAAGTGATAAATGTGACCTATGCTGCAGAGGATATTTGGAGTTTGTGAACTGTGAGCTAATAAAGAAAGTTAAAAATCACACAACACCAGGTTATAATCCAACAGGTTTAATTGGAAGCACACTAGCTTTTGGAGCGACGCTCCTTCATCAGGTGGTAGTGGCTTTTCCAGCACCACACTCTCGATTCTAATCTCCAGCATCTGCAGTCCTCACACAATCTGCTACTTTAGTCTTGAGGTTTGAACAAGGAAATAATGGTGGTTTCTTTACCATGCTAAACTTTTTCGCTAGGCTTCATCAGGTCTGTTGTAATAGTGCTTTTTAACTTTGTACACCCCAGTCCAACACCGGCTAAATCATGACTAATAAAGTAAGTTTTGGAACAATTGAGCATCCTGGAGGATTGTAACAATAGTGGGAGTTGTGAGCAAATGTAAGTATGCAGATGCCACTGTAGATAGTTGTATAAATTCTACAAAGATCAAAGATACAGATACAGAAGAACTGAGCGTACAAGCTCAAATTATAAAGCCAAAAAAAATAAATATTAATGACCAAAGACAGAACATGGGCAGGCAACAAAGCAATGGTTTCCATATTTGACTTGCTTTGCCCAGTATTTAACAACAAGCCATTTGATCTTCCCCTAACTGGTTCTCTCAGCATGTGCAGTAATTCTGTTTCAAAATGAGGACAGCCTTCACTGTTTTATCAATGAGGCACATTTCATCAGCAAAAAGGATTTAAATTTATAACATGCACCAGACTGTGAGAAACAGAATGGGGCCAACAGTTCCTGCTTGAATTATTCGCAAAAAAACCCAACAATTATTTATTATCACACTATGCTTGGATCACAGGTCAGTTTAACAGTAGAAACGCCATAAGCAGCCAAATTCTCAATAAAGCCAGGCAGCCAATGTTCCTTAAAGGTTGAGTGCATCAAGAAAATCATTCCATATCTGGATTGAGTGACCCACATCACAAGCCAACAAAATTCTCATCTTACCTCATCAAATTAACATTTATGTGTTACAGAATCAATCATAATGAAAATTATCTAACTTATGTGCTTTTAACATTGTTACTATTTAATTATGCGCTTGGAACCTACATCTGTAGCCAACTACAAAATGACATACATAAAACCTTTTGCAACATGTACATAAACAAAATAGTTCATTTAGCACATTCCATAATCTAATTAGCCCATGGCTGATCTGTACTTTAACTCTATCTACCCACTTTGTTCACATCACTCGTGATCCTGAATTAACAAAAACTACATCAGCAATTTGGGTTCATTTTGTTACTATACCTGGAGAACATCCTCGGGGTTTAGAATATCTCAGTTCACAGGAATATTCTGTGCTGGTCCACCTCCCCAGGTTGGAATGTGAAAATAAGCACTTTAGTTCTCAGTTGTGATGACTGTGATTCAGTTATGATTTTAAAAACTCTCAAATCAGTTGCAGAAAGGGGGCAGTGGAAGAAGGAAGAAAAAACATTGGTCTGGGAAGGGTTCATTGGAGACCACATTAGAAAGGAAAAGTACCTTAAAGAGAAATTTTTTCAGCTTGATAACGTGTTAAAATGTATTTGGAAGAGAATGCTGCAGGGCATCAGTTAGCATCACTATATTTTGAAGAACTATTCTGCAAACCATTCTCAGATAATCCAGTAGTTCCTCAATTCTATGAATTTTGCCTGACTTCCGAGGAAATCTCAACAGTAACTGTCACGCTGTAACTGGAGCAGGAAAGTTAGGTTGATGCTGAGGAATAACTGAGTGCTTATTCATGGGCAATTTCAGTTTGATCTGTCCTTTTTTGATAAATTTTCTACTGTTTGGAAAGTACATGGATAAATATCAACCTTTATACTGCAATTATAAGAAGAAATTATATATTTGGTGTAATCCAGATCATACGCTCTACAATGTAAACAAGGAACATTTTCAAAATTTCTATAAGTTGATCATTGCAAGAATAGATCAAATATCTCTTGAATTGTTACCAAATCGAAAGCAACAACCAAAATTTTCTTGAGCTGTTAAGCAGATGTGAGAATCGGAAAGCTAGTCATTTGTTTTGCGTGATACCCTTCTACCACCACCTGGCCTGACATTAAGATGCAGATCTAACATGCCCTGGGAATTCTCATTATATCGTTAACTCGTAAATCCAAGCTGGACGTCACCTATGTAGTTGCAGATGAACTCTGTGTTGATCCTGACTAATCACCTGTGCAATTCCAGCAAATTATCATCACTTCCATCATTAAAGATTTTTAATACAAAACACTTTTTAGGTGTTGCATTTCATCTCATGCCATTATCAAAGTGTCACAGTGGCACGAAATGATCTAATATCAACTCTTTTATAACAAAGGCTCATGATCAGTTCTGTGAAAGTTATGGATGGGGTAAAGTCTCTGCTTGTATATTCAGAAATAACGTAGGCTGTTCTGTTTTGGGTAATTCATATCAGAGCAAATAGACATATGCAGTCTGATGCAATTCAGATACAATTCTGAAACAAACCTATTCAGAGAAGAATAGTTTTCTTTTTAAATAACTAATCGATAAAAGATAGCAGCCAATATTTTGGTATAATTGAACATACATGAGTTATTTTGTTATCTCTTTTTGCCAAATCATTACAACTAAAAACAAACTACTTCTAGGCCACAGCAGAATACATTTGTGTTTAAACTAGGCCTCTTGAGTATCCGCAATTTTTCCACTGGGGCAGACCATCACGGAACTGCCCGGGGAAACACTGGTTAGACTGAACTTGCGCAAAATCCATGGTACAGGCAGCTATGGAGCAGTAAGACAGGTAAATGAAATGCCAATTGCTTAAGGAACCAAGAGAGAGCCAGAAATGAATATGTTGCTGAGAAGCTGATGTCTGGGTATTTGTCAGATATTTGCAGCAAATAAGGAGACTAGTCAGTAGATCGGTACCTGGGACTACGATGTTGTGGCCATCACGGAAACGTGGATAGAAGAGGGACAGGAATGGCTGTTGGAGGTTCCTGGTTACAGGTGTTTCAGTAAGATTAGGGAGGGTGGGAAAAAAGGAGGGGGGGGTGGCATTGCTAATTAGAAATGGTATAACGGCTGCAGAAAGGAAGTTTGAGGGGGATCTGCCTTTGGAGGTAGTATGGGCTGAAGTCAGAAATAGGAAAGGTGCAGTCACCTTGTTGGGTGTTTACTATAGGCCCCCCAATAGCAGCAGAGATGTGGAGAAACAGATTGGGAAACAGATTTTGGAAAGGTGCAGAAGCTACAGGGTCGTAGTCATGGGCGACTTCAACTTCCCAAATATTGATTGGAAGCTCTTTAGATCAAGTAGATTGGATGGGGCGGTGTTTGTGCAGTGTGTCCAGGAAGCTTTTCTAACGCAGTATGTAGATTGTCCAACCAGAGGGGAGGCCATATTGGATTTGGTACTCGGTAATGAACCGGGACAAGTGGTGGGCTTGTTAGTGGGTGAACATTTTGGTGATGGTGACCACAATTCTGTGACTTTCACCTTGGTTATGGAGAGAGATAGGTGCGCACAACAAGGTAGATTTTATAACTGGGGGAAGGGAAATTACGATGCTGTAAGGCAGGATTTGAGGAGCATACGTTGGGAGCATAGGCTGTCAGGGAAGGATGTGGTGGAAATGTGGAACTTTTTCAAAGAGCAGATACGACGTGTCCATGATATGTATGTACCTATCAGGCAGGAAAGAAATGGTCGTGTGAGGGAGCCTTGGTTGACGAGAGAGGTTGAATGTCTGGTAAAGAGGAAGAAGGAGGCTTACATAAGGTTGAGGAAACAGGATTTAGACAGAGCAGTGGAGGGATACAGGATAGCCAGAAGGGACCTGAAGAAAGGGATTAGGAGAGCTAAGAGAGGGCATGAAAAATCGTTGGCGGATAGGATCAAGGATAACCCCAAGGCATTTTATGCATATGTGAGAAACCTGAGAATGACGAGAACGAGGGTAGGTCCGATCAAGGACAGTAGTGGGAGACTGTGTATTGAGTCGGAAGAGATAGGAGAGGTCTTGAACAAGTACTTCTCTTCAGTATTTACGAACGAGAGGGACCGTGTTGTAGAAGAGGAGAGTGTGAAATGGACTGGTAAGCTAGAAGAGATACCTGTTAGGAAGGAAGATGTGTTGGACATTTTGAACAACTTGAGGATAGACAAGTCCCCCGGGCCTGACGGGATATATCCTAGGATTATGTGGGAAGCAAGAGAGGAAATTGCAGTACCGTTGGCAATGATCTTCTCGTCTTCACTGGCAACGGGGGTGGTACCAGGGACTGGAGAGTAGCGAATGTTGTGCCCCTGTTCAAAAAAGGGAATAGGGATAACCCCGGGAATTACAGGCCTGTTAGTCTTACTTCTGTGGTAGGCAAAGTAATGGAAAGGGTACTGAGGGATAGGATTTATGAGTATCTGGAAAGACACTGCTTGATTAGGGACAGCCAGCACGGATTTGTGAAGGGTAGGTCTTGCCTTACAAGTCTTATTGAATTCTTCGAGGAGGTGACCAAGCATGTGGATGAGGGTAGAGCAGTGGATGTAGTGTACATGGATTTTAGTAAGGCATTTGATAAGGTTCCCCATGGTAGGCTTATGCGGAAAGTCAGGAGGCATGGGATAGAGGGAAATTTGGCCAATTGGATAGAAAACTGGCTAACCGGTCAAAGTCAGAAAGTGGTGGTAGATGGTAAATATTCAGCCTGGAGCCCAGTTACAAGTGGAGTTCCGCAGGGATCAGTTCTGGGTCCTCTGCTGTTTGTATTTTTTATTAATGACTTAGATGAGGGAGTCGAAGGGTGGGTCAGTAAATTTGCAGATGATACGAAGATAGGAGTTGTGGACAGTGAGGAGGGCTGTTGTCGGCTGCAGAGGGACTTAGATATGATGCAGAGCTGGGCTGAGGAGTGGCAGATGGAGTTCAACCCTGTCAAGTGTGAGGTTGTCCATTTTGGAAGAACAAATAAGAATGCGGAATACAGGGTTAATGGTAGGGTTCTTAGTCAGGTGGAGGAACAGAGGGATCTTGGGGTCTATGTACATAGATCTTTGAAGGTTGCCACTCAGGTGGATAGAGTTTGTAAGAAGGCCTATGGAGTATTATCGTTCATTAGCAGAGGGATTGAATTCAAGAGTCGTGAAGTGATGTTGCAGCTGTACAGGACTTTGGTTAGGCCACAGTTGGAGTACTGTGTGCAGTTCTGGTCGCCTCACTTTAGGAAAGATGTGGAAGCTTTGGAGAGGGTGCAGAGAAGATTTACCAGGATGTTGCCTGGAATGGAGAGGAAGTCGTACGAGGATAGGTTGAGAGTTCTCGGCCTTTTCTCGTTGGAACGGCGAAGGATGAGGGGTGACTTGATAGAGGTTTATAAGATGATCAGAGGAATAGATAGAGTAGACAGTCAGAAACTTTTCCCCCGTGTACAACAGAGTGTTACAAGGGGACATAAATTTAAGGTGAAGGGTGGAAGGTATAGGGGAGATGTCAGGGGTGGGTTCTTTACCCAGAGAGTGGTGGGGGCATGGAATGCGCTGCCCGTGGGAGTGGTAGAGTCGGAATCATTGGCGACCTTTAAGCGGCATTTGGATAGGTACATGGATGGGTACTTAATCTAGGTTAGAAGTTCGGCACAACATCGTGGGCCGAAGGGCCTGTTCTGTGCTGTATTGTTCTATGTTCTATGCTCTATGTCCACAACAGTCAAAGATCTGATCACTCTCATCCCATTTTTGACTTCTTGACCCATAACCCTTGAGAGGCAAAGCAAGTGAAATATCTAGCCATATAGTACTGGAGCTGATGGGAATAGGGAATGGATTGCATTGAATACAAGAGCTAGGAGGTCATGTTGCAGCTGTACAGGACATTGGTGAAGCCACTTTTACAATACTACATTCAATTTTGGTCTTTCTGCTATAGCAAAGATGTTGTTAAACTTGAAAGGGTTCAGAAAAGATTTACAAAAACATTGCCGGTATTGGAGGGTGTGAGCTACTGGGAGAGGCTGAATAGGTTGGGGCTATTTTCCCTGGAGCATTGAGTACTGGGGTGGTGACTTTATAGAGGTTTATAAAATAATGAGGGTTATTGGATAGGGTGAACAATCAAGGTAGGGGTGTCCAAAACTAGAGGGCATAGATGTTAGGAGAGGGGCACATTTTTCATGCAGAAAGTGATGCATGTATGGAACAAGCTGCCAGAGGGGGTGGTGGATGTGGGTACGATTCCAACATTTAAAAGGTATCTGGATGGCTACATGAATAAGAAGAGTTAAGAAGGATATGGGCCAAATGCTGGCAAATGGGATAAGATCAGTTTAGGATATCTGGTTAGAACAGATGAGTTGGACTGAAGGGTCTATTTCTGTGCTGTCTGACTCTATGACTGTAGTTGTTTCTATCTGTCCTACCATATTTCTATTACACTTAATTACAGGAAAGACCATCAGCAAATGTCCTACGTTGTAATTGCCAGCTTGCATTTTTTCCCCAAATGTTAAGGCTTTAAAGCAAACTCATTTTCATAAACCAGGAATAGAAGAACTTGGGAGCATACATCTCAAAGAGATAGAGACATCATTATTGAGGTACTGTTCAGAAGTATGGAAGCAACAAATCAAAAATTCCACCACTAAAATTTAAAAAAAGCCACTTACTTGTCCAAAGATTAATAGAAACAAATAGAATTTTTAAAAAGCACTGCTTGTACATAAACTGTTTAATATTATTTCCCATTGCAGACTGTTTCCTGTCTGTATAGTTTGAAGTTTTTATATTTAGTACAAGATAAAGCTTTACTCTTAGAACCTTTGTAGATTTGAAGTTAAAATCCCAAAAAAAGACTGTTACAATCATTCATTTGATAAACAGAACATGTTGCACGTGAGGCAAATGAATAGTTTTACTTTGAAACTTGTTATTGGAGAATCTTTGTATTTTCTAACGTATTCTAAATGGTTACAGAATGACTTTTTTTGAATGTTCATCTGAGAATCAAAAAATCATTAGGGAAAGATGTTAGCAGCTGAAATTCTTTAAGAGCTGCAATATTAGTTAAAATTGAAGTTAAGTGCTGGAATTCTAAAGTTAAACATATTCATTCAATTCACAATACCTGTTTTTAAGACACTATAAAAGAATGGAAGAAAGATGCACACTCATTTCTTATGTAAATTCTACATACATGGATTTTCAACATACAACACAAAGGTTAGAAAATCAAAGCAAGGAGGTGCTCACATTTCTTAGATGCAAGATTTTATTTAATTATAGGAAGTATATTAAGGGAATTAATGGATTAACTTATCGAGAGTCAAAGAACAAGAAATATAGTACATAATTCATACATCTGTCCAAATACTCTCAGTAATGATGGTGAACTTCATACCCTTTGAATGCTCCAGCAACTTAGTGGACTGAATTTTACATTGTTCATCGTGCAAAGTGTTAAGTTTTTTTAGATAGATTCTCATTGCGAGATATGGCGTGATTTATCGCTGTAGATTATGCAAAATGTCTCACTGAGACCTACCCTACACTGGTATCCAATTCTCGTTCCAAGTTTTACCACACGCCACACTCCTGAAATCTGCTTGAAGGTCTGTGTTCCTGACACCCATGCCATCTTTAAAAGGCCACTGTGCACCCAGGCCCACACTGGCATTGCCAAGCTGCCCATCTCGGTCAAGGCCAGAATCTGACCATGTCGGAGGAGAAAATGGTGCCAGAGTGGGGAATGGTACTAAGAAGAGTTCCTTTTAACTGGAGGACTGATAGATGAGGCCATGCCACCAGGCCCTGGCAATCTGGTCCAAGCTCACTCCCCAGATAAGTACCATATCAACAGTGAGAGGAATGACTAGCATCACTGTAAAGAAGTCAATGACCTGCTCTGCCCACTAGAATAAATGCCACTTTTCTCTCTGCTATCTCACTTTCACTATCTCTGCCACTGTACCCACCTTCAACCAAGGCTCATGCTCTGCCATTCTCAGTATTGCCTACAACATATTCGCTGACCTGGACTCATTCACCTCAACTTTCTACACCACTAACCCTGTTACATTCCACACCAACTACTTATTCCTGGTAACACCTCAACCTTGCCACCATCTGCACCACCACTAACAGCTGTGCCAATTTCACTTCATCTGATTGTTCCCCTTTTCTTATTTGAGGAAAAGATAGTCCATAATAGGGCACAAAAGGCCAAACTGTGAGAAGGTGCACCTGCCATTTGACTGTTCCAGTGAGGAGAGCATCTTGGTCCTTGCAGAGGAAGACAGAGACCGCTCTTGTAGGATGCAGAGACATCAATGTCCTGCCAACTGAGTAATTGTTGCTCTTCATTCACACCATGGTGGAAACATTAGCTTTAAAAAGCTAATGGAGCACAATCTTAGGAACACCTCATTGCAACAGCTCTATAGCTGGTAGGGAAAGAAATGCCCCAGGCTACTCATGCCCAGAGATCTGCCAGAAGGCAGGTACCTGCCCACACCCAGGCAGAAGATGACCCTGTAGTATCAGCAGTCAGGGATTTCATTGACACTCATAGGGAAAAATAGGAGAAACAGAAAGGTGTTATAACACAGAGACCAAAAACCAAACTAAGTCAGCCTCACAATCATTGGATTTGCAACACAGTGAAATTAAAATTTCAACAACTCTCCAAAATTGTTTAATTGTTCATAACCAGACTTTACAGACACATTTATAATATGAACGAAAAAGTAAATATTTACATAATTTTGCAGAACACAGATGAACAATAAGATAATCTAATTAATACCTGTACTGCAAACCACAACTTTCTTTAATCATGACGCCCATGCATACACAGATAGAGTCAAAAGTCATACGACACCAGGTTAGAGTCAAACAGGTTTATTTGAATTCACAAGCTTTTACAGCACTGCTCCTTCATCAGGTGAACCTCACCCATAAAGGAGCAGCATGGTGTCATGTGACTTCTAACTTAGTCCAGCCCGGTCCAACACCTGCACCTCTATATCATACACAGATCGACTTAGTTAAGGAACAAATGGACTAATGGGTTGCTCGTTGGCAAATTGAACTGTATATATCTTGCTTGAATTCTGAATCACCAGTTAATGCAAAAGATTTTGGTAGACCTAGAAATATGTAGGTATTTTTTAAAAGCCTGGGATTTTTTTCTCAGAACCTTCAACAATTTGCTACCTAAAAAAAAACCAAAGAGAGAACAAAACCAAAATAGCACCGTCTCCAAAAATCACGCCACCTCCTGCCAAAATACAAACAGGACCAGTTGTCTCGATTGTCCAATTCAATATCCAACCCACTGCCAGCTCTGAACATAGCAACAGCTTGATACCAATTCATCCCTTCAGATTAGTAATTAAGATGCATTATCTTTCCAGGCAGTTCCCAGCAGAAAACATCTGTCGCAGTTCTCTTATAAAACAAGCTGCTATTCAAAGTTCAATTCTTAACTTCAATTCAATTCCAAAGCAAAGAATGACAATGGTAATTGACGGCTTCCACATACATTATGTGGGATGCAGAAACTGCCACAGTGCAGCAAATTATTTGATTGCTTTGCTGCCTCTGCGGACAGGATAAAGGTTGCCAACGCTGTCACAGCACCTGCTGTGTAAACTGCTATCACATGGTATAGCGCTCTGCCATATAGCAAGATGTTCAAGTCCCTTGACTGAGGACTGCTAGCCAGCAAGGAACAGCTGCGTTAATTGGCAAGGCAGTGCAAGGAATGGATGGTGGCAGGATGCAGGCAGGCGCTAAGCGTGAATCCTAAAAGAGCAAGTGTGCAGCTCTGTGATTCGGTCTGATCCAATCCCTGAGCTGGGTGCCTGCCCCTGCAGGCACAGTGTCCTTGCAGCAGCCTTTCAACACTAGTTGCTGGTGCATCTTGACATGCAAGTCTGCACTTTCTGACCAGCTTGCAAGTGGATTAGGGATGTGCTATGATGATTATGAGGGGCTGGCAAGTGGGAGATGTCAATGTCTGTGGACTAGCTAGTGCCCATAGATTATGCCCCAAGATACTGAAGGTGCTGAACAACGTGGATGTTCTTGACAACCAGCAGTGAGCTAAATGTTGCCAAGCTCCCACTCTGACTTCTACAATGAGAATTCTCCACATCTTGTTCACTTGGCATGTTTGATAAGATAGGAAGCAGAATATTGATGAGGTGAGTCAAGGCATCAATAAGGAATTTCCCAAGTCAATATCCCCCTTAATTGGGAAGTTGATGCAAGAAACTTGCCATGCCTCTCAGCAAACGCATAGAAGATTTTTCTTTAATTCATTTGTAGGATGTAGGTGTTGGTGGTGAGCCAGCATTTATTTCACATCCTAGTTGCCCTTGCGAAGGTGGTCGTAAGCTGCCTTCTTGAACCGCTGCAGTCTACCTGCTGTGGGTTGACCCACAACACCATCAGGGAGGGAATTCCAGGATTTTGACCCAGTGACAGTGAAAGAATGGTGATATATTTCCAAGTCAGGATGGTGAATGGCTTGGAGGGGA
This sequence comes from Chiloscyllium plagiosum, assembly GCF_037043375.1. Classification (NCBI taxonomy): domain Eukaryota; kingdom Metazoa; phylum Chordata; class Chondrichthyes; order Orectolobiformes; family Hemiscylliidae; genus Chiloscyllium; species Chiloscyllium plagiosum. Next base: position 27,540,602 of record NW_028270159.1, on the reverse strand, counting down.
ACTTGAAGGCGGTGGTGGTGTTCCAACCTGTGTGCTGCTCTTGTCCTTCTAGATGGAAGTAGTCGTGGGTTTGGAAGGTGCTGGCACAGGATCTTTGGTGAATATCTGCAGTCATTTTGTAGATTAGCAGCAGTATGTACTGAGTGTTAGTGGTGAAGGCAGTGAGTGTTTGTGGATATAGTGCCAATCAAGCGGGCTGCTTTGTTCTAGATGGTGTCAAGCTTATTCAGTGGTTTTGGGGTTGCACTCATCAAGGCAAATGGGGAATATTCCATCACACTCCTGACTTGTGCCTTGTAGATGGCTTTGAGGAGTCAGGAAGTGAGCTACTTGCGGCTGTATTCCTAGATTCTGACTTGCTCTTGTAGTCACTGTTACACATGTGATGAGTCCTCTTGTGTTTCTGGTCAACGATAACCAGTGGGGGATTCAGTGATAATGACATTATTGAATGCCAAGGGAGCAGTGATTAGATTGTCTCTTATTCATGATGGTCATAGCTTGGCATTTGTGTGGCACAAATTATACTTGCCACTTGTCAGCCTGGATAATATCTAGACCTTGTTGCATTTGAACATTAATTAGTTCAGTATCTGAGGAGTTGTGAATGCTGCTTAACATTGTGCAATCAGCGAACATCCCCACTTCTGACCTTTTGATGGAGAGACAGTCATTGATGAAGCAGCTGAAGATGATTGGGCCTAATACATTACCCTGAGGAACTCCTGTAGAGATGTCCTGGAACTGAGATGACTGATCCCAACAACCGCGATCATCTTCCAATGTGCCAGGTATGACTCTAACCACTAGAGAATTTGTCCCCTGATACTCATTGATTCCAGTTGTACTAGGGCTCCTTGATGCCAAACTCGGTCAAATGCAGCCTTGATGTTAAGGGTTGTCACTCTCACCTTACCTCTGGAATTCAGCTCTTCTCCATGTTTGGAACAAGGCTGTAATGAGGTCAGGAGCCGAGTGGCCCTGATGGAACCCAAACTAGGTGTCACTGGGGAGGTTATTGCTGAGCAGGTGCTGCTTAATAGCACTGTTGATGACGCCTTCCAGCAGTTTACTGATGATCGACAGTAGACTGATGGGGCAGTAATTGGCCGGGTTGGATTTGGCCTGCTTTATATGTACAGGACATACTTGGGCAATTTTCCACATTGTCAGGTAGATACCAGTGTTGTAACTGGACTAGAACAGTTTCACTAGAGGAGTGGTAAGTTCTGGAGCACAAGTCTTCAGTACTATTGACGGAACATTGGCAGGGCCTGTAGCCAGTGTCTCCAACAATTTCTTGATATCACATGGAGTGAACTGAATTGGCTGAATACTGCTATCTGTAATGCTGGGGACGACTGGAGGAGGGCAAGATGGATCATACGCTCAGCACATCTGACTGAAGATTGCTGTGAAAGTTTTAGTCTCATCTTTTGCACTGATGTGCTGGGCTCTTCCATCACTGAGGATGGGGATATTTGTGGAGCTTTCTCCTCCAGTGAGTTATTTAATTGTCTACCACAATTCACAACTGGATGTGACAAGCCTGCAGAGATTATATCTGATCTGTTGACTGTGGCACTTAGTTCTGTTTAACCATTGCTGCTTCTGCAGTTTAGCATGCAAATAGTCCTGTTTGGTGGCTTCGCCAGGTTGACACCTCATCATTAGGAATGTTTGGTACTGCTCCTAGCATGCCCTGCTGCACTCTCCACTGAACCAGGGTTGATCCTTTGACATGATGGTAATGGTTAAGTGGGTGATATGTTGGGCCATGATGTTACAGATTGTGCTGCAGTATGGATGCCCAGTCTTGAGTTACTAGATCTGTTTGAAGTCTGTCTCATTTAGAACAGTGATAGTGCCACACAACATGATGGACATTATTCTCAAAGTGAAGGTGAGAATTCCTCTCCACAAGGACCGTGAGGTGGTCATTCTTACAGAAACTATCATGGACAGACGGACCTGCAGCTGGCAATTGGGAAGGATGAGGCCAAGTATGTATCTCCCTGTCGTTTGTTCCCACACCACCTGTCACAGACCCCAGTCTAGCAGCTAAATCCTTTAGGACTCGACCAGCTCGATCTGAGTACTGCTGCTGAGCTACTCTTGGTGGTGGACATTGAAATCTCCATGTAAGTGTACATTTTGTGCCCTTGCCATCCTGTGTTTCCTCTAAGTGTTGTTCAACATGGTGGAGTACCAGTTCATTAGCTAAGGGAGGACGGTACATGATAATCAGCAGGAGGTTTCCTTGCCCATGCTGGACCTGAAGCCATTAGACTTCAAGGGGTCGAGAGTCAATGTTGAGGACTCCCATGGCAACTCCCTCTCAACTGTATACAACTGCGCTGCCACCTCTGATGGGACAGGACATATACAGGGATAATGGTGGTGGTGTCTGGAACATCATCTGTAAGGTATGATACTGGGAGTATGACTATGTCAGGCTGTTGCTTGAATAATCTGACACAGTTCTCCCAATTTTAGCACTAGACCCCAGTTGTTAGTGAGGAGGATGCTGCAGGGTCAACAGGGCTGTTTCTGCCATTGTCTTTTCCAGTTCATGCCAGGTGGTCTGTCTGGTTTAATTTCTTTGTGGCTCTGTTGTGATTGGTTACAACTGAATGGCTTGCTAGGCCATTTCAGAGGGCAATTGAGACTCAACCACATCACTGTGGGTCTGGAGTCACATGTAGGCCAGACCAAGTGAGGATGGCAGATTTCCTTCCACAAAGATAGTGAGATGTTCCCAATGTTGAGATAGGCCTTGGTAGATTTATCATCTGTTTCTGCCACAAACCTTATCATAGCTCATGTGGCTCAGACCCCTATAATATTTCCCATAACATAATAGTCTAACATCATTATAAGAATACTGCTGAAATTTTTGTGGCACATTATGTAAAACAGATGGATGGCTTCTGAGAGTGAGATACCACGATTCAATTTCATCACTTAGTTGAATATAACATGTTTGGACTTAATATGAATACATTGACTGAATTAATATTGTGGAATAATTTCTAGGAGTTTATTGCCATATTTACATTAGGTATTGTCTCATTTCATTTTATTTGACAATATACTGAGATCTTAATTCCCTAATTGTTTTGTTGCATGTTACCCTCTGATTGTCCCAGGTTTTCTCCCTAACTAGAATGCAGAGTTATTCTTCAACTTAGAAAAAACATGTACTACAAAGATATGTTTGCAAATTTTGAAGCTTAATACTTTCATCAAATGACAGTATTGGGTGGGGATTTACTGGAGCAGAGCATCAAGTGTGCCAGCTTCGTTAGGCTCTATCCTACACCTTCCATCTGAAAAATGTTTTGCCTTGTACAATTTTGGAAGTGGGAAAGATAATCATGCCATGAAGACAACTGAACCATGAGACTAAAAGTCAGTCATCTTAAATCAACCAGATTTATGAACTGAAAAGTAAATGGAAAATAAACCAAAGCGAGAACAAGAATGGAGGAGGAGGATGACTTAGAGGAAGCAAATTTAGTGTTAAATCAGATACAGAATGAGAAATAAAGACTGGATTAAGAGAAACAGGGAAAAGCAACAAAAAGAAGAAACTTTTTTTAAAAAAAGAAATTGCTACCTTTAAGTCTCTATCAATAATTCATTACCTAAAGGAATGAGACACCACAGTTTCAATTTTGCAAATATTGGAAATCTGAAATCTACATAAAGTGTTGGAAATACCCGGAAGACTGTACTTACATTTTCTGTTCATATTCAGCTTGCTTTCAGGTTATTCCCAATTATTGCATTGTTAAAAGAGTACTGACACTCAATTACTTTTTTTAAAATTCATGTGATATGGAGATTCCTGCCAGGTTAGCATTATTAGCTATCTCCATTTGGCCTGGGAAAGTTAGTGTGGGGAGTGGTGTTAGAGACATACAGAACAGAAACAGACTCTTCGGTCCAATCAGTCCCATGCCGAACTAGCCCCACCTGCCAGCTCCTGGCCTATATCCCTCCAAACCTCTTATTCATGTACCGATCCAAATGTCTTTTAAACACTAATTGTACCCACATCCACTACTTCCTCAGAACATTCATTCCACACACCAAGCACCCTGTGTGAAAAATTTGCCCCTCATTTCTTCTTTAAATCTCTCTCTCACCTTAAAACTACGCCCATCTCATTTTGAAATCTCTCATCCTCAGGAAACTATAACTACCAATAAATCTATCTATACCCTTCATTATTTCATGAATTTCTATAGGGTTGCCTTAATAATATCCTTCCTATGACAAGACAACCAGAACTAGACATAGTATTCCAGAAAAGGCCTCACCAACATCTTGTGCAACCTCAACATAATATCCAAAGAGGTCTGAGCAATGAAGGGAAGCATGCCAAATGCCTTTTTAACCCCCCTGTCTATGTGCATCGCAAACTTCAAAGGCTCACCCATTTAATTAAGTTAAAAATCACACAACACCAGGTTATAGTCCAACAGGTTTAAGTGGAAGCACACTAGCTTTCGGAGCGTCGCACCTTCATCAGGTGGTAATGGAGGGGTCAATCCTAACACAGAATTTATAGCAAAAATTTACAGTGTGATGTAACTGAAATTATACATTGAAAAATTGATTGTCTGTTAAGCCTTTCATCTGTTAGAATACCGTGATACTTTCACTTCTTTCATGAGTAAATCACAAAACCTTTTTTTTAAAAAGTTGCATTCTCGGGTTAGCTGTTAACAATGGTGATAGCTAGACAATATGCTGAAGGTGTTGGCCTCCTGTGTTCTCTGTCTATGCCATGATGTTTAGATTGATTCTAATCTAAAAAGTCATTCACAAACTTACTAAGCATGTCTTCTATATTCTCAACCAAATCATTTATATAAATAACAAACAAAAGAGGACTCAGAACTGATCCCTCCAGAACGAAAAGCAACCCTCCACCATTACTCTGTCTCCTGCCGTTAAGCCAATTATGTATCCAATTGGCAAGCTCACCTTCAATCCTGTGTGACCAAACTTTACTAATTAGTTTACCATCTGGAAGCTTTTTGAAGGGCTTTACTAAAGTCCAAGTAATCTACTGCTATGCCCTTAATCATTTTAGTAATTTTCTCAAAAAATTTAATCAAGTTTGTTCTCGAACAAAGCCAGGATGACGAGTGCCTTAGGGTGGAGCTTGCAGCTGTTGTGTTTCCATTCATCTGCTGCACTTCCTCTTTTAGATGATGGATGTCGTGGCTTTGGAGGTTGCTGTCTTAAGTGCTTTTGGTGAGTTACTACAGTGCATGTGGTAGATAGTACACACTGCTGGAATGCACTTCAGCAGTGAAAACAGTGACTATTGAAGGTAGTGGATAGGGTAGCTATCAAGTGAGCTGCTTTGGTTTGGATGGTCTCAAGCTTCTTGAGTGTTGTTGGAGCTACAGTCATACAGACAAATGGAGAGCATTCCATCATACTCCTGACTTGTAATCAGGCTTTTGAGAGATGGGAGTTGAATTCCTAACCACTGATCTTCTCTTGTAGCCACAGTGTTGGTATGGCTAGTCAATAGTGACTACCAGGATGTTGATAACATCTGCAATGTCTTTGAATATTAAGGGGTAAAGGTTAGATTCTCTCTAGTTTGCCAAGCTTTCTGCAGGAAATGTAATGTTTAAATGAGCAACTTCGTGAAACTCATAGGAAGGTGTTACACTTTTGTAAAGCTTAAGATGTAACATTGCAAATCAGCCTACAACTTGTAATTTGCAATTCAGTGTATGGCTTTTAAAAAAAATCATTAATGGTTGTGGTGTTAATGGCTGGGCTAATATTTTTTGTCCATCCCTAACTGTCAAGAGGGTAAATTAAGAATCAACCACTTGGCTGTGGGTCTGGAATCACATGTAAGATCAGGTAAGGATGGCAGTTTCCTTTCTGAAGGACATTAGTGAACCAGAATGGGGTTTTCTGACAACCAACTCAGATATTGAGACCTCAGTAGGAACATTAGGAAGTGTAGGTATATAAGCTTGTCAGTACATCACTGTAACAGCTCTGCAGCTGGCCAATGAAGAAGCTCACTGGCACTTAGAGAACAGCGGAGACCAGGCTCCCGTTCAGCTATCAGGGACTTCATCCACACACAGGGAGGAACAGGAATAGCAGACAGATGGAAAAGAATTGCCCAGAAGTGAGTCATGTGACTGGCTGCCTTTGAGGGACAGGTCCAGCACTCTGAGGGTCTGCCTGAGAGACACGGGTATAACTGCAAGCAATAGCCTCAGTCAATGGTGGCAGGAGGGTGGGGATGCTGGCGTGCACTCAGATGCTTCATCCTCACAGAGCATCCAGCTTGAAGAGAAACCACATAGCGACCCCTCAAGAGTCTCCTCTCAGGATATCCACAAGTGTTCGGGCTCTGTGCCTCCAACTTGCGTCCCCTTCAGATCCACTGAAGTTCAAGGCAAAAAGTGTCCATTTGCCTCTGGCCAGAGGACCCTCAACATGTCAGGCCCTTCCAGGCACAAACAACCTTGCGGTCACCCAACGAAACCTCCTGGGCCCATGGGCCCTATGGCTAAGCAGGCTCCCTCCAACCCAGATGGGAAACCAGGGAGTATCCAAAGTGAAGGAGAGGAGGAAGAGAGCACTTTCGTGACAGGGTGACAATGGATTGTCTCAGATTTTACACTTGTATAAATGACATTGCATTCAGCTTTCATCTTGTCATCAGTCTCACTGTGTAGGGTCAATTGGCTTAGTGACAGATTCAGGCAACACTTCCTGGTCACAGACAAGGTTCCATGGAGGGTGGTCTATGCAGAGAGCTTGCTGCATTATGCAGAAGCAAAATGAACAATGTGTACATTGCATTGGGTCACACCGCTCTTTTTCAAAGCCATGTCAATGGTGGCTGCTGCTGCCCTCTCCCTCACAGGATGAGCCCCTTACCCCATCCACTCAAAGTGTACCCACAGCCATTTTCTGTCCCATTGCGGAGTTTCGATTTCCAGCACAATGGAAGTCAACAGTGAGCACCCCTCAAGTGGCTTCCAGCCTCCACTTAAATGTGTCAGTGAGGTATCGAACATCCACATCCTATCGCTCTACCACACCTTCTTTCTCCTCACAATCCACCCCCAATCCCCACTGAGCCTTTCTATATGAGCCTGTCTATCTTTCCCCCACCCAGCCCCGGCATGTGAGGTGATCATGACAAGTGCTCAGTCATTGGCTCCCAGCACCTTGAAACCAGGCTGCTTCGAACCATGGAAAGAAGCCCCCCTGCATGACCCCCATTCTTTACCATGTTCCCCTTGCCATGCAGATACTGAACCATGTCCAGTTCTTATCTGCCCCTAAACCCCAATCCCAAAAATTAACCTGTCGAGTCTCATTCCTGCAGTAACAACTGCCTCTGCCCCACTCTATCAAACCCTGACCCCCCCCCCCCCTTCCAATCTGTCTGTGACTCCATTCCCTTGAGTGACCTAACTGGACAGCATCAGATGTTAAATGCACAAACTCCTGACTGAAGCCTCTCCGGGATTAGCTCCACCCTGAGGAGCCACAGGACTGACCATGGCCCACTGTCCAAACGAGAGTCATAGATTCCCTACTCAAAATCTCACCGACTGTGGATAATACCTTGGACCGGGATCGGAGGCAGCTGTTTACTCCCTGTCTCAGAATGCCTTGGCTGATGGGTGCCTCCATGGACTTTAGAGAATCACTCCCCTAAGATTGTGAGACATGGCTACATGCTTGCTGCACTGGCAGTGTTTGCGCTGAGTGCATTGCTGGTACATGAAGGTGTTAAATGTATGCTGTATATTGCCAGACAGTGATGCGGCCATGAGCTGAATGCCTGTCCTTTCTGCAGTATTTCAATGCTAGCTGATAGTGCGCCCTATAATGCAGATCTGTGTTTCCTGATTGGCTTGGAAATGGATCAGAGACGTGCTAGACAAAAGGGTAACTAGGGAGAGAATAGGGCCCCTCAAAGATCAGCAAGGCGGCCTTTGAGTGGAGCCTCAGAAAATGGGGGAGATACTAAATAACTATTTTGCATCAGTATTTACTATGGTAAAGGTTATGTGGAAGATATAGACTGTAGGGAAATAGATGGTGACATCTTGCAAAATGTCCAGATAACAGAGGAGGAATTGCTGGATGTCTTGAAACAGTTAAAGGTGGATAAATCCCCAGGACCTGATCAGGTGTACCCGAGAACTCTGTGGGAAACTAGAGAAGTGATTGCTGTGCCCATTGCTGAGATATTTGTATCATCGATAGTCACAGGTGAGGTGCCGGAAGACTGGAGGTTGGCAAACGTGGTGTCACTGTTTAAGAAGGGCAGTATAGACAAGCCAGGGAACTATAGACCAGTGAGCCTGACCTCAGTGGTGGGCAAGCTGTTGGAAGGAATCCTGAGAGACAGGATGTACATGTATTTGGAAAGGCAAGGACTGATTCGGGATTGTCAACATGGCTTTGTGCGTGGGAAATCATGTTTCACAAACTTGATTGAGTTTTTTGAAGAAGTAACAAAGAAGATTGATGAGGGCAGAGCAGTAGATGTGATCTATATGAACTTCAGTAAGGCATTCGACAAGGTTCCCCATGGGAGATTGATTAGCAAGGTTAGATCTCATGGAATACAGGGAGAACTAGCCATTTGGATACAGAACTGGCTCAAAGGTAGAAGACAGAGGGTGGTGGTGGAGGGTTGTTTTTCAGACTGGAGGCCTGTGACCAGTGGACTGCCACAAGGATCGGAGCTGGGCCCTCTACATTTTGTCATTTACATAAATGATTTGGATGCGAGCATAAGAGGTACAGTTAGTAAGTTTGCAGATGACACCAAAATTGGAGGTGTAGTGGACAGCGAAGAGGGTTACCTCAGATTACAGGATCTGGATCTGATGGGCCAATGGGCTGAGATGTGGCAGATGGAGTTTAATTCAGATAAATGCGAGGTGCTGCATTTTGAGAAAGCAAATCTTAGCAGGACTTATACACTTAATGGTAAGGTCCTAGGGAGTGTTGCTGAACAAAGAGACCTTGGAGTGCAGGTTCATAGCTCCTTGAAAGTGGAGTCACAGGTGTTTCGGATAGTGAAGAAGGCGTTTGGTATGCTTTCCTTTATTGGTCAGAGTATTGAGTACAGGAGTTGGGAGGTCATGTTGCGGCTGTACAGGACATTGGTTACACCACTGTCAGAATATTGTGTGCAATTCTGGTCTCCTTCCTATCGGAAAGATATTGTGAAACTTGAAAGGGTTCAGAAAAGATTTACAAGGGTGTTGCCAGGGTTGGAGGATCTGAGCTACAGGGAGAGGCTGGACAGGCTGGGGCTGTTTTCGCTGGAGCGACGGAGGCTGAGGGGTGACCATATAGAGGTTTACAAAATTATGAACGGCATGGATAGTTTAAATAGACAAAGTCTTTTCCCTGGGGTCAGGGAGTCCAGAACTAGAGGGCATAGGTTTAGGGTGAGAGAGGAAAGATATAAAAGAGACGTAAGGGGCAACCTTTTCACAGAGGGTGGTATGTGTATGGAATGAGCTGCCAGAGAATGTGGTGGAGGCTGGTACAATTACAACATTTAAGAGGCATTTGGATCGGTATATGAATAAGAAGGGTTTGGAGGGATATGGGCCGGGTGCTGGCAGGTGGGACTAGATTGGGTTGGGATATCTGGTCGGCATGGACGGGTTGGACCGAAGGGTCTGTTTCCATTCTGTACATCTCTATGACTCTATGATGATTGACATCCAACATTTGCAATCCATGCACAATGTCAGTGGAAGGGGTGTGCGTGCAGCCGGTGCCTGTTGATTATGCCTGCACTGCGGGTTGGCCGTATGCAACAAGCTAGGCAGTGACTACCAAGTACCTGCTGTGGTTTCCACACCGAGCTTCCCATTCAGTTTGGTTGCTAACTTAGAACTTAGTATAGTAAGTATAGTAACCTAGAAAGGTGAATTTTAAGGAGGCGCATTTGTCCATTTACAAGGCATTTAACAAGCAACAATCCCTCTTAATTGTCAATTTGCTGCTGCCTAGTCAGAAACTCAATGCATGTTCTGTGAAAAGCATAAAAGATGGCACAAGTTACACCCAACGTTGAGGAGGACCTCACCGGACTTTAATCCAATTCTGCCACAAATCTTGTCATGCTCCACTATGAGATTCTGCCTGGAGTTTTTTTTTTGGACTAACATTAGTTCTGACAGTATCTCCTCGAGATGAAATATTCCACGGCTGAATGATGCTCCATCAAGTGGCCTGGTACAGAACTGCAGAAACCCATTCAGAGAGGAAGTCAGCTGAAGTAAAACCTGAAAACTCACACCAAAAAGCACTCTAGGAAAACCGTTTGCTTCAATAGTTAAAACTTGGTTTCTGCCATGACTGCGTGTCAGATCAACAGCACCAAGTCCTCGCCTAGTGAAAACACTATGGTGCATTAACGCTACACCAGCAGCAATTCAAAGTAAGCAGCATGAAGCCAAGATCGATCAAGTACTGATAGATTACTGACATAGGGTACTGACATAGGGATGTGTGTTAGGGAAGCAACTACTCACTTCAATTTGTAAAGAAACCTAGCTGACAGTACAAAGATAGGCAGCATTGAAAGCTATGTAGATAGAAGCATAAAATTAGATTAGATTAGATTCTCTACAGTGTGGAAACAGGCCCTTTGGCCCAACAAGTCCACACTGCCCCTTCGAAGCCCACCCAAAACCATTCCTTTACCCTATATTTACCCCTGACTAACACACCTAACACTTCAAAGTTTGTGCGAAGATTTGTAGCTCGGGTGCTCGTTGTTGTGGTTCTGTTCGCCGAGCTGGAAGTTTTTGTTGCAAACGTTTCGTCCCCTGGCTAGGCGACATCATCAGTGCTTGGGAGCCTCCTGCGAAGCGCTTCTTTGATGTTTCCTCCGGTGTTTATAGTGGTCTGTCCCTGCCGCTTCCGGTTTTCAGTTTCAGCTGTCCGCTGTAGTGGTTGGTATATTGGGTCCAGGTCGATGTGTTTGTTGATGGAGTTTGTGGATGAATGCCATGCCTCTAGGAATTCCCTGGTTGTTCTCTGTCTGGCTTGCCCTATGATAGTAGTGTTTTGATGGAGTTTGTGGATAAATGCCATGCCTTTAGGAATTCCCTGGCTGTTCTCTGTCTGGCTTGCCCTATGATAGTAGTGTTGTCCCAGTCGAATTCATGTTGCTTGTTGTCTGCGTGTGTGGCTACTAAGGATAGCTGGTCGTGTCGTTTCGTGGCTAGTTGATGTTCATGTATGCGATTGTTAGCTGTCTTCCTGTTTGTCCTATATAGTGTTTTGTGCAGTCCTTGCATGGTATTTTGTACACTACATTCGTTTTGCTCATGTTGGGTATCGGGTCCTTCGTTCTGGTGAGTTGTTGTCTGAGCGTGGCTGTTGGTTTGTGTGGGAAATTTAGCAAGGCCAATTCCCCTAACCTGCACATGTTTGGATTGTGGGAGGAAACCGGAGCACCCAGAGGAAACCCAGGCAGACACAGGCAGAATGTGCAAACTCCACACAGACAGGCAGGAATCAAACCCAGGACCCTGGCGCTGAGAGGCAGCAGTACTAACCACTGAGCCACCGTGAACTAAACCAAGGTAAATTGATTTCAATTTTTTAAGTATTAGGTTAACTAATTTCTACCCAAAACCATCAATCACAGTACTTTCTAAATAGTGCAGTTAGAAACAACTGAGGTACAAAAGAGAACTAGGGACTATGTACACCAATGAAAAAGTCAATAGCAGAAAAATAAGTAATCACAAAGTCTAACAGAAAGCTGACTTCTACATCTAGGAGGACTCGAAGACTTGGTTCAAGGTTATGCTACTGGTATACGAAGTATAGTGTTCTATTCTGGGCACCACCCATTAGGAAAGGTGATACAGGCATTGGAAGGATGCAGCATAGAATATTGAAATATCTGGAAGCCAATGGATAAATAACAAGAATTGATTGCATAATCCAGGTGTACATTTGCTGGAATTTAAAAAAGACTAAGAGATGGATTTACTAGATTTTTTGTATTCAATCATAGGTTGGTGGTGTCACTGTTTCAGCCAGCATTAATTGTCCATCCCTAATTGCTCAGAGCCTAGCTCAGAATCAGTAATATTGCTGCAAGTTTAAAGTCACATGTAGGGTTACTGGGTATTGACAGAAGATTTCCTTCCCTCAGAGACAGTACAGATAAGTTTTTTAAATGTCAATCAACAATAGTTCTCCAGTTTCCATTAGTCTAGCTTTTACTTCTAGAATTTTGCTGAATTCAAAGATCCAAAACTGTCACCTGTGCTTTCCTAACACTTGACAGTTAGTGGTCTGGAACTGTTAAGCTGAGTAGCAAATGCCACTTACAGTTGTAATTTGTGCTCGTTATATATTCCACTTTATAGTGGGAATCTGCATAATAAAAGCACACCAAATTAAATTACCTAATCAAAATGTGCACAAATATTAATTAACATTTTCTATTAGTAGAAAAGCCAAATTCAGGATGATGTAGTTTAAATAAATTGTAAGGATGTAGATTATTCAAAAGGTTCAGTTACTGTCATAACATACAAGTGCAATTCTCAAGGTGAATTAATATCACCCAAACTCAAAAAGTGAGTTATACCCAAGATTCTAGCCCAGTTACAATTTATTCAAAGCTCATTATGGAATGAATCACGACCAACATTAATAGAAAAGTCTGTGAACACAATGTGTCCTAAGTGCCCGAAAGAAAGCTGACTGACTGATACAAATCAGATGTGGTATGATGATTAATTTTCGGTGCTGCAAAATGAAATGCAATATAAATTATGCGGCAATGTAAATTTAACATAATCATCATTAGTAGATAAAATAAGCAAACAACTCTCAAACATTTCCAACTATGAAACAGTGAGTTGTGATTTAACTGTGACCACTAGATGTCAGTCACAGAAAGATAGTGTGACATGGGAGATGATGTGGTCAGAATCAAAGGAATTCCATTCTGAACAAAGGTGACATGCAACAATATCAATCAAATCTGAACTATTAAGTTGAGAACATTTAAGTTTTTTTGGTGCTGTTGCACTGGGATTGGAATAGTTAGGTGCTTGTTTTTGACTGGTGAAGGCTCAATGGGTCGAAAGACCTTTTTCTATGCCGTAGACCTGTATGACTTTTGACTATGACAATAAGCAAGCATCAATTCTTGAACTCCATTTACATTCAAGTGTAAAGCACTATAAAAGAAACATAATCAGTTCTGAATTTTCTAGACCAGATCACAATTACATCCATTATCCATACAGAAGCTTGTATTTTAGAGAAAAAAAATTCTTGGGATGAGTGTCGCTGACTGGGCCAACAGTTACTACCCATCCCAATTGCCCATGAGAAAGTAGTGTTGAGCTGCTTTCTTCAACCACTGCAGTCCACGTGCTGTAGGTTGATCCACAATGTTATTCGGGAGAGAGTCCCAGGAGTCTGAAGGAGTGGTGAGAGAGATATTTGAGTGAGAATGATAAGGAGCTTGGCAGGGAACTTGCAGGTCGCGGCATTCCCATGCGTATGCGACCCTTGCTCTTAGAGATAGAAATAGTTGTGGGTTTGGACTGCGCTAAGGTTAATTTCTGTGATACATCATCTTGTTGGAACACACTGCTGCTAAGGGCTAGTGGTGGAGTAAGTGGATGCTTGTGGGTGTGGAACCAATCGAACATGCTATTTTGTCCAAGATGGTCATAGAATCTTACAATGAAGAAGAGGACCTTCAGCCCATTGACTCTACAGGGAGATAACTACTCATAAATCTGTCCCCATTCTCCAGCACTTGGCCGATAGTTTTGTTTGTTATATAATTGCTTATCCAAGTATTTTTTAAAGGTTGAGGTTTCCCAGACAGCACATTCCAGATTTCCAACACCCTCTTGGTGAAAAACAATTTTCTCAAATCCTCACTAAATGTCCTACTTTTCACTTTAAAATTATGCCCCGTCATTATTGACCCTTCAACTAAGGGGAACAGTTGCTTTCCATCATTCTCAATCAATCTGATTCAAACATATTGCACAATTTTCTGATTTTCATCGAAAGGAGTGGAAGGAAGTGTGTAAAGTAGATGCTAACCTATCCAACGGAACAGCCTTATTTTAATTCCCTTCAATTACTTCTATCATGATTAAAAAAAACTGATTATTTTGCTCACATTTTTCAGAGTTCAATTCCATTTGCCACTGATCAGTCAATGTGACCAAAAGAGAAAATGCTGGGAAATCTCAGCAGGTCTGGCAGCATCTGTAAGGAGAGAAAAGAGCTGACGTTTAGAGTCTAACTGACCCTTTGTCAAAGTTTTGACAAAGGGTCAATTAAATTCGAAACATCAGCTTTTTTCTCTCCTTACAGGTGCTGCCAGACCTGCTGAGATTTCCCAGCATTTTCTCTTTTGGTTTCAGATTCCAGCATCCGCAGTAATTTGCTTTTATTTTAGTCAATGTGACCAATCTGTCTATACCCTTCAGCAGAGAAGACTTCCTTCTTCGCCTCAGCCACCCAGCCAACCTTTGTGTCAACCCTCCGACATTCCGTATCATTTATATAAATGACGAACAATAAGGGACCCACCACTGATCCCTGTGGTATAAAACTGATATCGCCCTTCAGTCACACAAACAGCCACCCACCATCACTTTCTGTCTCCCACTACTAAGCATATTTCGGATCCAACTTGCCAACTTAATTTGGCTCCCAACTTAATTTGTGTTTCTACCTCCTTTTCAGTCTGCCATGTCAGGTATTGTCAAAGACTGGTGAAATCCATATAAAGTACTTCAACTGCAACAATGTTGTCAAACTTCTTGAGTATTGTTAAAGCTGTACTCACCCAGACAAATATTCAATCACACTCCTGACTTGTGCATGTGGGTGGTGGACAAGCTTTGGGGAGTCAGGAGATGATTCACTCACCATTCCTAATCTCTGATCTGCTCTTATAATCACAGTGTTTACGTGGGTAGTCCAATTAAGTTTCTGGTCAATGGTAATTCGTTGGATGTTAGTAGTGGGTGATTCAGTGACAATAATGTCAAGGGATGATGGTTAAGTTGTCTCTTGTTGGGAGTGCCTGACATGCATGGCACAAATGTTACGTGCCAATTTTCTGCCCTAGCCTGGATATTATCCAGATCTTGATGTATTTGGACATGGACTGCTTCAGTTTGAGGTATTGTGAATGCTTTGCAATTCTCAGTAATCAATCCCACTTCATACCTTGTGATAAAGGGAAGATCAGTGATGATGGTTGGGCTTACGACACTACCCTGAGGAACTCCAGCAGTGTTGTCCTAGAGCTGAAATAACTGTCCTCCAACAAGAATAACCATCTTCCTTTTTGCTAGGTATGACTGAAACCAGCGAGTGCTCTGCTGATTCCCACTGACTTCAGTTTTGCGAACGCTCCTTAATGCCACACTTAGAGTCATAGTCATAGAGATGTACAGCATGGAAACAGAACCTTCGGTCCAACCCGTCCATGCTAACCAGATATCCCAATCTAGTCCTACCTTCCAGCACCAGGCCCATTTCCCTCCAAACCCTTCCTATTCATATACCCATCCACCAAATGACTTTTAAATCCTGCAATTGTACCAGCCTCCACCACTTCCTCTGGCAGCTCATTCCATACACACTTGTTCAAATGTGGCCTTGATGTCAAAGGCACACACTCAAACTCACCTCTGGAAGTCATGTTTTGTCCATGTTTGAACCAAGACTTTAATGAGGTCAGGAACTGAGGTGGACATTAGAAAAACTGTCTGCTTTGGACATAATTTGCTTTTCTACTTAGCAAACAGCAGCTGAAGTAAGGAGCAAAAAAGTTTTTAAAATGTTGTATTAAACCAGGGAAGGGAAATATTTCCTAGAGTGTGTTCAGAGAATTTTCTACAGCACTATGTATCTAGACCAATGGGAAGAGAAACACAGTTCAGTCTGGTCCTTGGGAATAAACTGGCTTCTTCAATTTTTTTTTTACGAATCATAAAGTTGAATGCACAACAGTTCAATATTTTCTAACCTTTCCTGATTCGCTAACAATGTTAGATTATATCAGAATCTATACTCATTTGCTTTCGCAAACATGAAAACTATTCAATAAAATACATTTAAGCTTAATTTGGGGGCAGGGTTAGGAGTCTTAGTTGGAGCAAACTAAAATTATTTTGTGTAGGAGAGAGATTTGTGCATCAGAAATCTGTGAAATAAAGAAGAGTCTGACTTATTACTCAAAACATATTTTGCCATTAGCATACTTTTGCCGAGGGAAAAAGCAAAAATGAACTAACATGTCAGATTTACACACTCAATGACAAAATAGGTTATGTCAGGCTGTCAAAGCTGCCGGGTTAACATACAACAGCTTATGGTAATAGACTGAGTCTTCATACACAATTTCAATGTGTAGCAATGAAGGACAGGTACAAGTCAAAACTAAAATATGCTTTTACAAATGAAACTGACTAATTTACGTACTATCCAGGAAACAATGCATTATTCATTAATGATACAGAATAGGGAATGGGAATTTATCTATTACCAGAAAAATTGTAGCTATTTTCCTATCAGCTGAAAACATGATTAACAACACATTTTCTTGTCCTCCTGATGCGTGGAGTGTAAAATGAGCAAACTGCAATAATGCTCACAAAGATCTGAATTAGAGTATTAAACTAGTCTGAAATTATTAATGAATGATTAGAAATTGATGAGATACTAAAATCTTTGAATATCATTGCAATTTGTGACCCTCTCCTGCTTGTACTTCTTTACTTAGTACAAGCATTTTTGTTGCTACTCTCTGTACTAATTCAGTTGCGTAAACATTGGAATCACTAAAAAAAACTCAACACTAATTCAAGCAATAATGGCAAAATGTATAGCAAAGCTGAACTACTTCAATGAGGGGATTGAGATTGCCTCCTGCAAGCCAAATTTCTGACAGGCTTGTAGCAATTCATTGAAGATTAGACTTCAGATAATGAAGACCTTGTAAGAACCTACAAATAATACACTTGGTTTCTGGCTGGCTGCCAATAATCAGTCTGTCCAGAATATTTACTTTAATGGCCGTGAACAATACATTTTAGTTGACAATAAACTTTTGTACAATAAAATGTCAAACGTGCACTGGAAATAAAAATGGGCTTATTTAAAAAAGGGAGTTACTGAGCCTAATTATTGCCTTCTCTACTCAGGTAAAAAGTAGTTCTCAATTAGATTTCTATATTTTCAATATTTCAGACTTTCAAACCATGAAACAAATCACAAAGCGAGACCTTTGAGAAAATTTATACTGATGTTCCAAGCCAATTTTTAAATTGGGAGAGTCTTCTGTAGCTTTTCCCAGAGAGAGAAATTCTGATTCTGTTAGCATCGCCGATGAAAGAATAAGCAGAAATCCTGTATTTAAATTAACTCACTAAGCCGAATGTAAATGTTTGCAAGTATACACCAATATCAAAACATCACACACACATGCAAAGATATCGGGAAAAATAGGTTATCCGTATTTGCTCAAAGATGGCACTCTTATGTTTCACTCTTAAGATTTGAGCAAATAATTAGCACTAACATTTCAGTTCAGTACCGAGGGAATGATGCACTGTTGGAGTGCCATTTGTCAGACATGTTAAACCCAAATCCCATCTGCCCTCTCAGGTGGACGTAAAATATCCTATAACACCATTTGAAGGAGAACAGGGTGTTTTGTCGATATGCTGGCCAAGATTTTCATCCATCATCAAACACATTTAAAAACAGATGATCTGCTTGTTTATCATATTGTTGTTTGAGGGATCTTCTGTGCGTGAGTTCACTCCCATTTTTCCTATGTGATTCTATTGATTATATTTCAGGAGTATTTCATTAGCTGCAATGCACTTTATGACATCCTGAAGTCAGGAGAAGAGTCAATATAAATGCAAGTTTTTTTTAAGATATCGATTATGGGGTCAAAGTTTTGAATTAAATGTGATGTTGCTCACATTGCATCAAAGATTTTGCTTTTGCGAGGAGAAAGGATGAAAATAATTTTGTAAAAGATCATCCAAGAGGAGGTTTAAAAGATTAGCTCCAGAGAGTGAGAACAGGCACACCACTAGTAAGGATATGGCAGTAAGACAATTGTGGAGGGTCAATGATGGGCAATACAGTGGATGGAGAATTCAAAATTACTATTATTTATTCAAAATTAAGAAAGAGTCAAGCTGCTTTAAACATTAGACAGCACTACGAAATGGGTCAAATCTTCTTGAAGTCCTTCCCCATTTACATGGCCTTTCAACTATATTCCTGCTTGGGCCTCATACTGCACCTGTTGAGGCTACTTGCTGAACATCTCCAGGTACATTCTTACATTGTGAGAATTCTCAGAAAAAGGCAAAAAATGTAGCCATTTTAATATTTCTAACTACTCAACGATGTTTTATGCTGGAGACTTCTATTTTCAGCAACAGCAGGAGCAACAATGGTAAAACTGTGTCTTCATTGAAAGTGACAGCAATCTTTAGAATCTCATTTGCGCAGAACACAGAAATTCCTGCCTCACAGACCTCCTGACCTTAGTGGCATAAGCCCTCACCACCACTATATAAAATTGAGAAAACAAGTAGAGCAAAACCTCACATTTATGGGTTTTCCATCATTCCTATCCATCACCCTCTCTCCCACCCAGTTAAAGTATAAATCCGGTTTTTTTTGTCCTCTTCCACTCCAGAAATATCAGCGTTTGTGCTTACCAATGAAATGTGATGCTATTACTATAGTATGTCAGGTGTTTTGTTGTTTTAGGAGGATATAGGAGTATTATATTATAACCTGCAACATTTAGAATTCTGTTCGGGTGAGATCTGTGATTCTTTAAGACCTCATATCTGAAGTAAATAGAACCAATGGTAACTTAACATTTAGTTGTTAGCAGGTCTTGAAGACATTCAGAATTTAATGGCTCTTCAGAATACAACAATAACAGTCTGAAATACTTAACAGTTTTAAAAATGCAATTTTATTCAAAAGTTACTGGTTTTAGCATTCTATTGGTTATGCTCATGCAAAATTATGTTAAACATGGGTTCCTGGAAATCACTTGACTGGTGATAGCAGCTTCATTTGCTGTATGTCCTGTTGAGACTTTTTTAAGCATTGACAGCCTTGGAGAGGTTCTTGTTTCTAGATTCAGCCGGAGGGATGTCTGCTAAGAATAATCAGAGCTGGAGGAGAGACAGATGTGAAAATGCTACTCAGTTGATGTCTTCTACTTCTGAAAAGCAGACCTCTGCATCAGTTCAAGGTGAAACCTATTTATTCTTTTGAAAGAGAGATTGAAAGCACTTCTCAAGATTATATTTCCTGAGCAAGCTTTGTCTGCAAGATCTCAGACAATTGGGCATGATTACTGACTTGACCACACATGCCAGAACAAAAAAGCAACAAACTCCAGAGTAACTAAGCTTTATTCTCTTTCCTGTAGGAATAACCCATGAGCCAAACTGTGCGTTTTTTTTCCAGAAAGCCAATCTCTGAAAGTAAATCTATTCTTTCCTTCTCTTTCCCTAAAGATTGTATGTGCTGTTTACATGTGTGTTTTGTGTTACAGAAATGTATTTATACCTTTATATTCCTTACTGTGTAGATTAATCAATTATGTATCTTTATTGAATAAACTGTTTTAATAACAAATGCAGAAATGTGTTTATTAAGGAACTTGATTGATATTTTGTTTGAAACCTGATATACAGAAGGTATTTAACTAGTTGCTTAGTATCTGGAAATAATATTTTTTATTTTTATGTTGTGACCTGTGGAGTAGCAGGAATAGAGCAATTGAGCATTCCCCAACCTCTGTTGTAACATAATGGATTGAGAATTAATTAATGGACAGGACCTCAAATATTTACAATCTAAATAATATGATGTGGGGGCTGGACTTAATATGTCTAAGTTTTCTCAAAGACAAAGTTAGGCGAGCAAATAAACTATGAGGAGCATGCAAAAGAATGGGCAAGTTAAGCAAATAGTCAAGAATACAAGAACACAGCTAGATGGAATATACTAAATAGAATTGTGAAGTCATCCACTTTGGAAGCTAAAGTTCAAATAGAATATTTCTTAAATGGTGGGAAATGTTGGCATTTAGAGAGATCTAGATACTTCTTTCACACGATTACGGTAATAGAAAGTTAACAGATATGGTGAGCAACTAGCAAAGAATACGTATTACATAGGGCTTGGAGTACAATACTCTAACAATTATATAGGGCTTAGTAAGACCATTGTATGGTTGGTATACAGATAGTTCTTCAATAAGTGATGGTTGCATTCTTGTGCAACCTCACATTATAGACAATCGTGCTTTAGAAACCACGCTTAAAGTGTTGGCGATGTAATTGAATTATCGCCAAACTTTGCACTTTATAAACAGTGTCCAATTCGTCAATCACGTTAGTGAATTCACGTTAATGAAACGTGCGTTACAGCAGATAACCTACACTTGTTTTACAGGAGTCTGACAATTCACTAGAATGATTCCTTTAAAGAAGGGACTGTGCGTAATCACAAGTTGAGTAGATGGAGTTTGTATTTCCAAAAAGTTGGAAGTAGGTGGTGATAGTAATAAAAATTAAAAGGTACTGACAGGGTAGATATGCTGGAGGTTTCCCCTGGCTGAGTCGTCTCAAACTAAAAAATCACTGGCTCAGTATAATAGGTTGCCCATATAAGATGGAGACGAGAAGAGTTGTGAATTGTTGAAATCTTGTAGTCAGGAGAACTTTGAGTCATTGAACATATTCAAGTCATATTCAAAAGGGACTTAAATGATGTGGGGATAATGTGGGTAGGTGGAGCTAAATGAGAAGTTTAGTCATGATTTTACTGAATAGTGAAGCAAGTTTGAAGGGCCAAAGAGCATACGCCCATGTCTTAAGGTCTTAATTAGACACCATGGTTCAACAAGCAAATCATATTTAACTCCGCCAAGAATTTCTACAAATTACTGCTACTGGTACACAAAAGTTCCAGAGATCAGAAGTTGAATGTAAAGTATGTATTTTTGACAGTTTATGTGGAAATTAGGTATTGTTACAGAACTTTAACAAATAGCTTTAACATTTTTAGTTTCATTGCAATAAAAATCTTATTTCAGTACTAAAAGGTCAATGAGTATCATAAATCAGACTAACAGTTTGCCTTTACCTCTATAGGACAGATAAGAATGGTATCTTACACAGACCATATTACCCTCATTTATTCAATTATTTCACATTTTTGGTGTGTACAAATTCTGGCAACAAGAAAGGTATTTGCTCAGCTGTCTACCAAACAAAGTATGTAAAAAATTGATGCTACTGACTGAGGATGATAGCTATCTTCATCTCCTATTTGTTCCAGAAGGTTCAGACATGATTATCAAGCTAAGGTATTAGATATTAGTGTTTGAAGCTACTTTCTACAATCAAATAGCATTTGGGTAATATCACATATTACTTTTCTTGACATTATTATTGACGACCTTCCAAGTGTTGAAGAACATATACCATTTGTCAGTTCACTGTCCAATTCTGTCTGTGCTTGCCTAAAGTGAGTCTATTGCTGCTCAATCTTGGAATAGGGAGCAAACCACTCTGCAAAGGCTGGTACCATTTGTCAAAAAAATGGTCACCTTTGACGAGACTCATTATCTTTTGGAATAAGTCAACAAGAAAAAGTGCAGATAAGCACTCCTTTCAGTAAACTTTAGTACAACTGCCATATTAAAATGTAAGGAAGGCAAACAGGTTAGTAAAAATATGTTAAGTAAAATCAATTTAACTTCTAAAAATGCTGAAGCATGATTACAAAATTCATGAAACAAAGAGCCACCTAGTCTAACTTAACAATGCAATCAATAGGAAGCACACAAATTTCTGTCTAATACTGTTTAGCTGTAGGCAGCAGTACAGCATAGACCACATATTATGCATGATTTCCCATTGGCCTTATTATTTCTTGTAATCAACAGAAATTATTCTTCAATAAACCTACAGTAACACAGTCAGAATTGTTGATCCTTCAGCATGTGTCATCATCTATACATTAATGATGGTGCATTGGGCAGAGACATCTGTTCCAAAAGATATTTTCGGGAGAAATAATAGGCACAAAACCGAGTAAAATAAAATAATCCCCTGAGATTCACAGCAGAAAAGTGTGATTTCAGACTTCATGTTTACAGCACAGACTAATGGTCACCCAATGCTGTATATATTGACACAATGAAAAGGGATTTGATCAAATTCAGCAAAATGGCATAAGTGTTTTGAGTTTGAAGGCAATGCAAAGCATTTAGGTTACGATCTGCAGCAGAAAGTTAATTCTTAAAGAAGATGAATAAATGTCTTCTTTCTCTTCAAAAGTTTAGATATTTCTTCAAAGTTTAGACACAAAACTGTGACATCATACACTGTGGAACTGTTGGATCATTTTGTAGGATTTTTTGACATACATTTAAAATCTGTCCTCAAAAACTACAGACAATTGCATCCTTTATTTTTGATGGTAATGCACATGATGTTAAATTTACCACAGAGATAACTAGTTCATAGTTTTAGAATGGCAACTATATATGTATTACTGAGACAGTGACATTACTGCTAAATTTAAAACAGCACACATAGATGTTTGCAATTTTATTCTCATTTAACATTTGGAAAAATATAGATAGAAATAAAGAGGATTTCTACTCAGATAACATCACAATCAAAAGTAGCATTGTAAAGCAGCTTCAATGATTTTCCAAATGATACAAAAATAAGCAAAAGGCAAAGTAAGAAATAAAGACTCACCCTTCCTAAGCTCTGGCTGTAAATCACTTTTGAATGCTCAATATGCTCTGTCACTGTTGCAATTTGCAAACATGGAAATTTGTGCACAGTATGGTCTCATAAACAACACTTTGGTACTGACCAATTAATTAGTTTTGATGACTGAGGAATAAATATTGGATAGGGCACAGGCAAGAAAGCCCCAAACGCTTTCTGAAAAGGGAGCCACAAGTTCTTTAGTGCCCAACTGAGGAAACAGAGCCTCAATTTAACCTCATCCAAAAGACTCACTCAGTGCAGCAATGGAATGTCAGTCAAAGTTCTGCGCTCACGTATCTGAAGCAGGATTCAAACCTGCAACCTCTGTCTCAAAGGCAACAATGAAACTCCTGAGCCATGGGTGACTCACTCACAATTGAAGTTTATTCTATTTCAGTTGAAAATTAATTGGAGAGATGTAGGTTGCCACAGTATGACAAAACAGATCCTTTAAATTCATCATGTAAATAATAATCAATTTCTGAATATCTGAAATCTTTATCTATACATGATCATTTCTACACATGAAGACTACATATCAGTCCTTCCAACTTAATCATGTAGCTCGATAAGTGTCACTTTTAATGAATACTGTTCAATTTTTTATTATTCTGAAGTCTCTCCCTCACTTACGTACTTATTTATTTCATTCATTACATCTGTGGTTCACAATTTCATCACTCTTGCTGTCAACCTTATTGCTGCTAGACATTTCTTATATGATAGGTACAGATACAATCCTTTGTAACTGCATTCCAGACATAATCTTGGTGACAGACTCATTCTATTAAGGACTAGATAAATATGATATAGTTTCGCAAGATTTCTTGCTCTGATCTCAGATCCTGCATTTCAATCTCCTCAACCAGTTCTACTGCTGTCCTCAAATCCCTATAGACAAACTGTACCTTCATAAAGTCTTACAATTTTATGTGGGTTTGCTAGAACTAAACAAGTTAAAAGTTTGTCTAACGAGGATGCAGCTAAATAGAAAACACTAGCTGACAAAACACACAATTGCAGCACCACAGAATTTAAAGATTTGTTGCTGAATAAATCTTCATCAAATATGATGGACATTTCCTCAACAAATTGCAAACAGCAAATATGTAAAGTTCTAAATTGCTAAGTATTCAGACACATCAATAAGCAAAATAGACTTTGTTACAGCAGCATGGGACAAATTTCTCAGTTACTAAGTTGACAGCTGAGAATTTCAAAATACATTTTCTACATTTCCAACTTTTAATATGAAGCATCCGGTCTTAGATTCATAAAAACTATTTGGTTTCTTAAGAGTATAACAAATAGGAATCAAGGGAGTACTGTCTTAAGTGGGGTAGTTACTCACCAGGTTTGTTGAGAAACCTGATGAATGATTTCTGGACAACCCAAGTGTTTTATGACATTGTCAGGCAGTCAAATAGTTCAAAGCCTGCTAATACATCATAATGTTCAAATTTGTGGAAAATGTTCAAAGGGTTTAAATTTCGGTCTTGCTAGCAGTTGCCTGTTTACCTGTTGTGGCAAAATATCTATAATTTATACTTTCAAGGATTATTTAATAACTTAGTTAGGGGATCACTACGTAGTTATAAATGTGCAGTTCTTTTCCGGCATATCACTTTTCAATTATACAGTATCAAATAAAATAATTAAAATTTCAGTGAAAATTGAACAACAATACAACATCAGTATTCAACTTTGGGAACCTACAATAAAATAAATTATACATGTTCTCATACTTCATTTTCCACAATTAAATATATTCAGATAGTAGCACAACACAAAATAACTACAATTAACAACTTAGAAAGTTTCAAAGTGTGACTTTTCTAAGCACTATCCAAATGTTGTAAATTTAACCGGTATTTAACTTATTCCGAGCACGCCATTTGGAAGAGTTAATAAGAAAATTATTGAGGGTGCTTGTGTAACTGTGGTAATGTCCCTACTTCTGCGCCAGGAGGCCCGGGTTGAAGACCCACCTGCTCTAGAAGTGTGTTACAAATGGCTGAACAGGTTGATGAGAAATAACTTGCATAAAAAGTCAGCCAGAAGACTCAGGTTCAAGTTCAACCTACTCCAGATGTATATCATGACACAGTTAAATAGGTTGAATAAAAATACCTTACATAAAAGGTTAGGGTTCTTGTGGTGCAGTGGCAATGCCCATATACTGGAGTCAGGACGCTAAAGTTCAAGTTGCACTTGATGTATAGTAACATCTCTGAACGAGTTGTTGAGAAAATATTTACACAAAAAATTGTGTTCTTAGCTTTATATTAAGTTTAGTCAAAACAATACTAGAGTTACATAGGACCACAATGTTACAAACATGTTTGTGGTCCTGTTTATTAGTTTAATGCTGATAATACTTTGTTTCTAAGAACTCACAAGTGCATAATACATCATAGATGTTATGATAGATAGACCATACATAGCATACAATTTTTGGTGAGCATTTTGTCCACAGCACAATTAAGGTAAAGATCTGGATGTAAGTTTGCTTGCTGAACTGAAGGTTTGCCGGAAGCTCAGCGAGCAGACTTACATCCAGAACCTCAACCTGAGCTACAAATCTTCTCCAAACTCGCTAATACAACATTTCCAGAAAATATTAGATATAAATGAAGTTCTATGATCACTAATATCACTGAAGCTGCAATTGCACAAGATAAATGGGACAGGTTCTGATCAGATAGATACAAATTGAATAATTCTACTCATATTTATGTTAAACAGATAGAACTACATTTGTAATTGGGCTGTGCAAAAAAAACTGTAAATTCCCCAAAGTTTTGGTCTGTGCTCTGAATGATTAATAACCTTTTCCTGATGGAGTATGGCTTGATATCTTGAGAAAGATAACTGCAACCTCAAACCGTGTGTTCTAACTTAGGTAAGTAAAATATTAATTAACCATATTTTCCCATATTTTTTGAAAAATTATACTGTCTTATATAATATCAATGTCTTTGGACAATAGATCAGTCTAAGAGAAAGCAAGTGTTAGTCTTTCATTGTGATGTTTTGAATTGGCTGACAGAAATTGAAAATAACTTGCCCAATGATAGCAGCTCGGGGGAAAGACACCAAAGCCCTTACTCCGTACCTCAAACTGAAAGTAAATTGAAACAGCAGGCACTAAGGGGCAACCCTGTGTCCACCAGCACAGGGCATCACTACACATTGTGTGAAGCAGTTTAATTTTAAATCCAACCACTTCAGGCTACCAATTAAAATTATGGAACTGCCTAAAAAAATGACTATATCATCTATTTAACCAATAGAGGTTAGAAAAGAGTCAAGAATGATTTATAATGGAAGGCAGAAGTGAAAGGATATTTTTTCATGCTAGCAGTAACTTCTTCAAATGAAGGCAATAATTTATCTTACAAACCAAAAGTTGTAGATAATAATTATTTTATTACACTCTTGAGCTGGCCATAAGAGGAAATCGTCAAAGGAATATCTTGAAGTTGGTCCATTCAAAGTGTCTTATTTTATACTCCTCCGTTTGCACAGATCATGTCACATGAGAAATATGAAACATGAGCAGAATAATGTCATTCAGTCCTTTTTATTCACTCTACCAGTCAATGGAATCATGGCCGAGCTTCTACTTCAACACCTCTTTCCTGCACTACCTTGTATCCCTCGATGTAGAAATTGATTTCAGTCTTTAACATACTCCAGAACTGAGCCTCCACAGCTCTCCAGGATAGAAAATTCCTAAGATTTATCACACTCTGAATGAAGTAATTACACCTTATCTCAGTTTAAATCAGACCTCCCCCTCATTTGGAGACTGTGGGCAGAATTTTCCTATTTACAGTTAGTGTTTTGTGGAGAGAGATTCATGGTGCTGTCTGCCATGGCTCAGAGCTGCCAGGAACTTTAGGCCATCACATCTATGATTCCATATTTAAACCCCAGCTGCATTACACTTCAGACACTGCAAGCTTGGAACCGGTCTTCATAAAACGATACTCAAACCTGAAATTTCAACACTGAAGAAAGAAAGAGCTTGCTCTACATTTTGCAGGCAGTGACCTGAAGATGTTGATGGGTAGAGTAGTAAAGAGGACAGTCTTCATTCCAGCCATCCACCACAGGAGTCCACAACCAGACCACAGTGCCAATATGCCCTTACTCGTTTTCTTGGTTTAGAGTTAAGACCTCAGTTTTTTAAAATAGAGTTTGAAAATGATATAGTTCAAAGTAATACACTATAATATTATAATCATGCTTTCATAATACTACCTTACAACAGGATTTATTAATTAGCCCTTTTTTTCATTGCACAATACTCAATCTAAATAATCCATTCCCTAGTCAGTTCTGCAATACACTGCTCTAGAAAACCATTTTTCATACTTTCCAAGAATTCATTCTACACAACATTAGCTACAACATTGTTCTCATAAAAGTCTTCTACACTTTCTCCCAAAGTGTTTATATCTTAATGAAGCAAGAGACCCAGAATAGTATGCAATTCTCCTGCTGATGTTTAACTAGAGTCTAAAACAAATTTAACACAATCTCCTTACTCTTCCACTTTGCATCCTTATTAATAAAGCTCTCCCCAGCTGCGCTGCCATCTTTAGTGACTCGTGCACATATACAATCATATCTCTCTGCTCATGTACACCATTTAGAATAATATCCTTTATGTTAGATATTTTTTGATCAACCCATTATTACATAACACTGAGTAGGTAGGACTTGAACTTAGACCACCTAGTACAGAGCTAGAGACACTACTCTGTGCACAAGAGCCCTCTAAAACAAACTCAACCACTACCAAAACCCCAGACTGAACTAGCGACATTTAGATCTTTAGCTTAAAGTTCTCCCAACTGAGTTATTTCAGCAACACACAAAATCTGCTGCACCTGATATACCCAGGTGGTCTCCCATCTAAATCATAGAATCCCTCCAGTGTGAAAGCAGGCAATTCAGCCATCAAGTTCACACTGACCCTCTGAAGAGCAACCCATCCCCAAACCTATCCCTGTTACCCTGAATTTCCCATGGCTAATCTACCTAGCCTAGACATCTGTGTAAACTATGGACTACTTAGCATGGTTAATCCACCTAACCTAGACATTTTTGCTCTGTGGGAGGAAACCCACGCAGACACAGGGATAATGTGCAAACTCCACACAGGCAGCTGCCCAAGGCTGGAATCAAACCAAGGTCCCTGATGATGTGAGGCACAATACTGACCAGTCCTGAATTTGCTTAGCTTAAATGATCAGACCTAATCAGGCATTTACAGACTAGTGGGAGCCCTTTATGTTAGGCTGTCTCACCATATTTTTTCCACCAAATGTATCATGTCACATACTTCTCTGTATTGAACTTCATCTGCCACACAAAAAAAAACACCCTTAATCCATGAGCTCCAACATTATCTAATAATGTCTTGCAGAATATGTTTTCAAGTATGTTCTGGAAGTCCTTATTAATAACATCCTCAAACATTTCCCTGGCCATTGCTTTTGTCACCTCTTCAATACAATGCAATCAATCCCATCAGCTATGTCCTACCCTTTACAACTCCATACTGGTCCTCTCTAAACAGCTGGATATTTTCAAAGTGTTCAAGTCAGGATACCTTCATATTGTAATCTCTGTTGAGACTATTAATTTTTAGAAAACAAAAATTTTTAGAAAAGAAAAAGAATTACTGGACAAGATGATTTCAGTTTTATTTATTCACTCATGGGACGTGGACATTGCTGGCTGGCTAGCATTTTATTGTGCATCACTTGCTCTTGAGAAGGAAGTGGTGAGCTGTTTTCCATGTGCTAGAGGTTGCACAATGCCTTTTGGGAGGGAATTCCAGGATTTTGACCCAATGACAGTGAAGGAACAGTGATATATTTCCTTCAAGATGGAAGTAGCCATGGGTTTGGAAGGTACTATCTGAGGATGTTTGGAGGTTTTCTGCAGTGTGTCTTGTAGATAGAATATACTGCAGCTATTGAGTGTCAATGGTTGAAGGATTGGATGTTTATGGACGCAGTGCCAATCAAGTGGGTTGTTTTGTCCTGCATGGTGTCAAGCTTCTTGTGTGTTGTTGGGGCTGCACTCATCCAGGCATGTGAGGAGTTTTCCCACACGCTCCTGACTTGTGCCATGAAGGTGGTGGATGTGAGAAAATTGCCACAGTGTCGCTCATCTCTAACCTGCTCTTGCATCCACTGTGCTTATGTGACAAGTCCAGTTCAGTTTCTGGTCAATGCTAACACCGTGGGATGTTGATGGGGGGGGGGGGGGGGAGAAATTCAATGATGGTAACATCATTGAATGTCAAGGGGTGGTTGCCACTGTTTGGAGATGGTCATTGCCTGGCATTTGTGTGGCGCAAATGTAACTTGCCACTTGTCAGCCCAAGCCTGCATATTACCCAGATCTCGTTGCATATGAACACGGACTGCTTCAGTACCTGAGGAGTCGTGAACGCTGCTGAATATTTCCGCAATCATCGGCGAACATCTCTTCTTATGTCCTTATGCTGGAGGGAAGGTCATTGATGAAGCAGCTGATGATGTTTGGGCCTTGTACACTACCCTGAGGAACTCCTGTAGAGAAGCCCTGGAGCTGAGATGTCTTACACCTCCAAAAATGCAACTATGTGCCAGGTATGACTCCAGTCAGCAGAGAGCTTGCCACCAATACCCATTGATTACAGTTTTACTTGGGCTCCTTGATGCCACATACAGTTGAATGTAGCCTTGATGTGAAGAGTTGTCACTCTCACCTTCCCGCTGAAATTCAGTTTTTTTGTCCATGTTTGAATAAATGCTCTAATGAAATCAGGAGGCAAAAGTGAGGACTGCAGAAGCTGGAAGTCAGACTCTAGATGAGAGTGGTGCTGGAAAAGCACAGCCGGTTGGGTAGCATCCGAGAAGCAGGAAAATCGACGTTTCAGGCAAAAGCCCTTCATCAGGGCTGAAGGCAGGCTGAGGCCTCCAGGGTGGAGAGATAAATGGGAGGAGAGTGGGGCTGGAGAGAATGTAGCAAAGAGTACAATGAGTGGATAGGGGTAGGGATGAAGGTGATAGGTCAGAGAGGAGGGTGGAGTGGATAGGTGGGAAGGAAGATTGGCAGGTAGGACCGGTCATGAGGATGGCGCTGAGCTGAAAGGTTGGAACTGGGGTAAGGTGGAGGGAGGGGAAATGAGGAAACTGGTGAAGTCCACATTGATGCCCTGGGGTTGAAGTGTTCCAAGGCGGAAGATGAGGCGTTCTTCCTCCAGGCGTCGGGTGGTGAGGGAGGGGCGGTGGAGGCGGCCCAGGACCTGCATGTCCTCGGCAGAGTGGGAGGGGGAGTTGAAATGTTGGGCTTTTTTCACAATGACAGTTAACTCTTTCAGGTAGTAACTGCCTTTTATGTTTGCCTTTGACAATTGTGGTGCAAATCACAATTCATTGCCCTCCATGTGTTCAGCACTCTGTTCTCTAATGCACACACAGTAACACAGCCTCTTCTCCATTCTCAGAGACCTTCAAAATCACTGCTTGAAAATTGCCAAATAGAAACCTTCAATTCAAACAGAATATTGCTCATTTTCTCTTTACTTGACCTCTCATTGTGTTCTGTACTACCAAACAAAAAATAAAGCTAGCTCAAACCTATTGCAGTCAGTTTCATCCATTTGCTTCATAGCAGTTCATTCATATTCAAGGCACCAAGCCATCTATACATACTTCTAATATGTACGTTCACATCTATATTCATAGGGATGGGAACCTCAGGACGCGAGGACGTTTTCTGAAACCTACTAATGTTATAATCAGAAAACCAACTGATCTATTTTCAGAATATACCCCAACCCACTTTGATCTTAAAATATCACTACAAACAGTAGACAACAGATCCTAGCACATAGGCTATCACAGAAAACTGTACCAAATTAATGATAATAGATCTTAGATGAAAAGATCTGCAATTCCCTGTTTTCCCCTTCTCACTGGTCCTCAACTGTTAAGTGCAATTTTATAATCATAGTTAGCACCGCTATAATATTCTCACCTACTTCCTTAAAACCCAGGATGGAAACACAGCCACTTATTTACATACAGTAAGGTGCTATAGGAATAAGCAGGCTGTCTTGGTTAAACAAAGCTGACATACACAACAGCTAAGGCCAAGACACTGGGAGAAATCATCTTTAATAGTGTCAAGAGAACTTAAGGTCCATCTGAATAGGGACACAAGATCTCAGCAACCTATTGCAATTGAGAGATAACTTCCAAAAATGCAGATACTGATTATGGTGATTAAAAAAAACTGTTAGATTTCCCTTGGGAAATCAAAAGTTGCAACATTACTCAGGCTGAGCAATTTTTTCTATTCATCCTTGGGACGAGGGCATTGCTGGCTAGGCCAGTATTCATTACCCATTCCTAATTGCCCAGAGGGCAGTTAAGAATCAACCACATTGCTGGTGGGTCTGGAGTCACATGTAGGCTCGACCAGGTAAGGATGGTACTTTCATTCCCCAAAGGACATTAATGTACCAGGTGAGTTTTCCCAACAACCGATAATGGCTTATTCTTAATTCCAGATATTGATTGAATTCAAATTCCACCATCTGTCAAGAGCAGGATTCAAACTCGGGTCTGCAGAACATTTTCTGGGTCTCTGGATTAACTATCTGGTAATAATACCACTCGGACATTGTAACTTTCTTCCTAGTATTTGGAAGGCAATGTATGGAAGCAGTTCGAAATCAGTCAAGCAAGAAGGCCTGCTGATGAGGGCAGTTAGTATGACCATCATTTTGTGTTCTTATACAAAGGCAAGTTGTACTGACTGAACTAAACAAGTACAAATTCAACTATTTACGTGAACTTGGTTTCTGAGCAATAAAGAAACTTAACCATCCATTTGGGTTTTTCCTAAAAAGGATTGTCTATTTCACCCTCAAAAGATTGTAAAGCACAGTGGGACAAATAAGACAGACCCAAATCACCAGTTCAGATCATAAGGTTACGAATAACAATAAGGAATATACTGGAGTGTAATCTGGTAATGGTGACATGGTATCTGAGACCTAGGTGATCAAAGAAATCAACCATACATCTCCTTGAGAAATAAGACTGAGGAATTGAAAGGGAAGCACAATTTAAAGTGAGCAAATTCAATTTCAAATCAGATATAGAAAGTGAAAGACAATGAAGGAAAGATCAGTCTAACAATAAGAATAAAAATTAGAAAAGTTTGATAGAAAACAACTTTTTAATTCATTTTCTTTTTGCAGCTCCAACCTGAAAAACATGACTCCAAGTTGGCCATAATTTTGCCCAGTCGGTCTTTGGTCATTCAATCAGTCTGTATCAAATCATGCAAACTCTTAGTAAGCTGTTCTGTCACATTTCTGTCACACTATAGAGGCTCATTTATTTCACTATTACTTTCCGTTAACTCTACACCGCCACTGTCACAAAAACCTTTACAGTATCTGCAGTCATCTAGATTTGATTTCTTGTCTTCCTTGCTAGAATTCAACCTCAGGTAACACCAATGTGTTGAAAACTCAGCTGTCAGTACCCTACAAGTGAATTACATCCATTACTGCATTTGTTACTGCTTCTTCAACATACTAAATGTAGTTTATTTGTCTTCAACGACCTTTCCCTCAGCTGTCATAAAAATATTTTTACAGATTTGTATCACTTATCCTTCAGTTATTCTTTTCTGACCTTGAATGTACTCTTTTCTTTCTATTCTTCAGGTGAGGCAATGGCCTAATGGTATTATCGCTGGACTGTTAATCATGAGACCCAGGGCTTGAATCCCATCATGGCAGATGGTGGAATTTGAATTCAATAAAAATCTGGAATTAAGAGTCTAATGACAATGATGTGAAACAATTGCTGACTGTCAGGAAAAGTCCATCTGGTTCATTAATGCCCTTTAGGGAAGGAAAATGCCATCCCTACCTGGTTTGGCCTACATGTGACTCCAGACCCACAGCAAAGTAGTTGGTTGACCCTTAACTACCCTTGGGACAATGAGGGATGGGCAATAAATGCTGGCCTACTCAATGTTTCCCTCATTCTGTGAATGAATATAAAAAAAACTAGAAGTAAAGCTCTCAAGAGTTCTTGCTTTTTAAAATCCTGCAGAACCATCTTTCTGACAATGTTATTTTGTCACCTTTCCTGACAGTCTACCGTGGTTTAGCATCTGTCTGTTTGACTTCTCCATTCTGAGAAGTCTTGCAGAGCTTTTTCCACAGTAAAAACACATGTCACACCTTTATGTTTAGATATTCAGGCCCACACATATCATAGAGACCAGCGAAGCCCATATTTCATACAAGTATGAAAATAAAACATCAGAGCATTTATAAGAATAAATAAGTTATTTTTATTTTTGGATCATTAATTTCATTCCCACTGCTTGTTTTGAATATGGTCACTGTTTGTTAGGAGCTGCTTCCAGTACTTTACTAACATTTGCATTAAAACAGTAACCACTAACCCCCAATTTTATTCAACTGAAGAGCTGAAGGTGATGACAGGATTACAGTCAAGCCTGAATCTGTTTAAGCATATACACTTCCAGCTACGGGCACTGCATAACAACAAGAAACTACAGCAAATTTTTTCCCTCATTAACTCACTGGCATTGAGACTAACTCTCAACACCACCACTGAGATGAGCTGGTGAAGCGTAGACTAGGAATCAGAGAACGAGTAGCTGAGCCATACTTCCTGCTCCTGTTATCTAGTGCCTTAATAAGCTGAACCATCAATTGTGCGATAAAGCAGTTATCATCCCAATATAGTTTGTTTCTCTTTGCAAAACAAGATATATACTAATCATGACAGTTTAATGGCATCCTTTCAGTATTTAATTTCTGCACACAGAATCAATATGACAATGCGTTCGAATTGCAAATCTAACCATTGCTCTGCAGGCAAGATACTATAAATCAATCTATTTTCACATAATGTTAATTTTTATGACAGTCATTTCTATAGCTGATAGAAAAAAATTCGTATGCAAAGCTCATCAGAAATGACACAAGTTTCCTGAACTCTCTCATATTGCAGAATACAATACAGTAGTGATGGAGAATAGTAGCTGAGAAATTTTAAAGGAAAACTCAGTAAGCAAAAATAATGAAATTACAAACTTAAAAACATTATTAGAATATTTACATATGCTCACACATTATTTGTTTAGTTACTGCAACTTAATTCCATGTACATTATAGCTTTCTATTGCACAATAAATTATGTAACCAATTTCTCAATGAAATATTGATTATACATTAAATTGCATTTACTAAAAGCAAATGTTACGCATGCTCTTCTATATTAATACTTGAAATAGAAAATCGATTTACGTGTAATTCAAAATGAAATAATGCAAATATTGGTCATTACTTTTTTAGACGTGTTCAGGAGTGCTGGCTTATTATTAAGCATGCCTTAATAATAACTTACAGGTTCAATCTTCAGAGCATTTCTGTAGCTGCCAAACAGAGCCGCTTGAGTCTTTAAAAATGCACGAGCAACTCCATCACCTGTGGTTGTTGACACTTTCTTAAGTCTGTTCTTTAGAGCTGACAACTGTATATTTGAATAAAAATAAGGAACCAAAAAGATAATCAGTGCCCTGAAGTGTCTAAAAATAAAACAAATACAAAGCATCATGGTGATAAGGATCGTCAATTAAGCCCAAGATAAAATTTAGCTTTGGTAATCACATCTTAAACTGACGCAATTGGAGATATTACACCTGCAAAACAAGCCACAACATTATCACGGTCCAAAGAGAGCTGTAACAATTCTAATCAAACGAAACCTCATATCAACTTGAGCTCCAAACTGTTTTGGCATACATAAAACATTGATTCTTTTCATAATAATCAGAGAAATCACTTGAATAATATAAGGATATGTGCCATCATTCTATTCTTCATAGATACAAGTTTGAAGTATGAAAACACATACAAGTTGTTCAACTTTGCTGGATATTACTGGTTGAGATAATGACTGACCCATCACCTAATCTTGGTGTACTTCTCAGACAATATATTTCGTATCATTTTGATTCTTTTCTCTAACAATTGCATTCCCAAGTCAAAGTTACAGTTTTGCACTGCAAACAGAGTGTAACTTAAACAATAACTATAACAAGTGAAACAGAAAAAAAAACACTTGAAGGCAAAATATAGCAGATGCTGGAAATTTGAAACAATTGCAGAGAACTTTGGAGAAAGTCAGCAGGTCTGGCAACACCTGTGGAGACAGAAACCGTCAATGTTTCGAGTCGGGTATGACACTGCTTCTGAATGGAAAAATGTTGAAAAGTATGTGCTTTTTAATACTTCGAACAGAGGCAGAGGAGGAGCAAGACAGCAGGCATTAGAAGGAGGCCCAATGCCAACGAGGTTATTAATAGTGGAGAAAGAACAAAAGGTAAAGAATAAAGAGAGAATGGGTTGTCACTACTACATACAACAATATACAAAACCTGACATGGTTGTAGGGGAAGGGGACAAGGAAGAGAATGAGAAAAATGGAGGATAGTCATAAAGCTATTATTGAATTCGATCTTGACACCACAGATGATAGAGTGCCTAAGTTGAAAATGCGATATTAGAGTCAGAGATGTATAGCATGGAAATAGACCCTTCGGTCAAACTCATCCATGTCGACCAGACATCCCAACCAAATCTAGTTCCATTTGCCAGCACTTAGCCCATATCCCTCTAAACCCTTCCTATTCATTTACCCATCCAGATACCTTTGAAAGATGTGCAGATCAGGTGAATTGGCCATTCTAAATTGCCCATAGTATTAGGTGCATTAGTCAGAGCGAAATGGGTCTGGGTGGGTTACTCTTCAGAGTGTCGGTATGGACTGATTGGGCAGAAGGGCCTGTTTCCACACTGTAAGGAATCTAATCTAAAAAGAAAATTGGAATTGTACCAGCCTCCACCACTTCCTCTGGCAACTCATTACATGCGCATACCATCTTTTGTGTGAAAACATTGCCCCTTAGGTCTCTCTTATATCTTTCCCCCTCACCCTAAACCTATGCCCTCTAGTTCTGGACTCCCCCACCCCAGGGAAAAGATTTTGTCTATTTACCCTATCCACGCCCCTCATGATTTTATAAACCTCTAATAGGTCATCCCTCAGCCTCCGAGGCTCCAGCGAAGCAGCCCCAGCCTGTTCAACCTCTCCATATAGCTCAAATCCTCCAACCCTCACAACATCCTTGTAAACGTTTTCTGGACCCTTCCATGTTTCACAAAATCCTTCCGATAGGAAGGAGAACAGAATTGCACGCAATATTCCAAAAGTGGCCTAATCAATGTCCTGTATAGCTCCAACATGACCTCCCAACTCCTATACTCAATGCTCTGACCAATAATGGAAAGCATACCAAACACCTTCTTCACTATCCTGTCTACCTGTGACTCTATTTTCAAGGAGCTATGAACCTGTGTGCTCAGCGACACTCCCTAGGACCTTACCATTAAATGTACAAGTCCTGCCCTGATTTGCTTTTCCAAAATGCAGCACCTCACATTTATCTAAATTAAACTCCATCCGTGACTCTTCAGCCCATTGGCCCATCCGATTAAGATGCCATTATACTCTGAGGTAACTTCTTCGCTGTCCGCTATACCTCCAATTTTGGTATCATCTGCAAACTTACTAACTATACCTCCTATGCTCATATCCAAATCATTTATATAAATGACAAAAAGTAGTGGACCCAGCATCGATCCTTGTGGCACACCACTGGTCACAACCCTCCACCACCACCCTGTCTTTTACCTTTGAGCTAGTTCTGTATCCAAATGGCTGCTTCTCCCTGTATTCCAAGAGATCTAACCTTACTAACCAGTCTCCCATGAGGAACCTTGTCGAACACCTTATTGAAATCCATACAGATTATGTCTACCAATCTGCGCTTATCAATTCTTGCTTCAAAAAAACTCAGTCAAGCTCGTGAGATATGATTTCATTTCCTGAGCTTGTACTGTGCTTTGTTGGAACATTGTAGCAGGCCCAAGACAGAACAATTTATATAAGAGTACGGTTGTTATTGAAATGGCAAGCAACTGAGAAGTTGGGGTCACTCCTACAGATGGTATGGAGGCGCTCTGCAGAATGGTCACCCAGTCAGCATCCACTGTCCTTTTTCTTTACGTTGTCTTCTTACCGCCCCCAACCACCCCTACAGCCATGTTGCGTTTGCGTATTGTTTACTTTTCACTTAGTAGCAAGGACTTATTCTCTTTTTTCACACCTTAATTTACACCCCTTTCTTTCATTGCCATTAATGACCCCATTATCTTTTGCATTGGTCCATTACAACGTATGTTCTCTTGCTCCTCTATCTCTGTCAGAAGTACATACAAAAGAAACCTTTCCCAAACCTTCCAGATAAAAAAGGTTTATTTGGCAAAAACAAAATAGTGTAGTTATTGTTTCACTTGGGCAAACTCTCAAATTTATAGCTACAGAGAATATTTAGAATGAATGAAAGGAATTTAGTGGCAGTGATTCATGTTGGTAGAAATGATGAAAAACCACAAACTGTCTAAGTGGCTATACAACAGTGATTTCACGTTATGTTTACATAGGTATGACTGGCGCATCTGAATCATGATGAGTGAATGCTGATGGACAAGTGAGGCCTCAAGCATGTTAGACAAACTGCGCTTCTCAGGAAATACACAACTTCCCAGAAAATACATTTTTAAAAATTCTAGCAATGGAAAGCAAACCCCTTTCGGTAGATTCACACAGCACTACTGACTAAAACCCGTGAGCGTAACTCATCCACTGACTCTATTCAATATATCTTGAGGGTCAGCAAGTCAAGTTTATTTTCTGTTCAGAATAAGAAAATCTATAAATTTTAAAATAAACCTCAAAGCAGAATATAGTAGGTAGACAGTTCATGTAGAAAACAATTTGATGTAGCTGATGCAGATGAAATTAGACGCACAATTTGTGATGGTAGTGAATACCAAAGATCAAATAAATCTCACTGAAAACTGAAGAGCAATAAGGCTTTTAAAAGATACAAAGGTGTCAAGTATTACACATCTTTTCTATTATTAGATTTGAAGTTGTAATGCACTAGTCTGCTTCAATATTGAGGTTGGATATAATAGACATATACTTGGATTGTTAGGATAAATGATGATTGAAATGACAGCATTTGTGACAGAAATAAAAGTCGAGGCACAGGATATTCCAATGGGAAAATTAACTGTCACACACCTCATGATAGAGAAGACAGAATTGAAGTGAATGGGAGATTCAACAAACTCAAGCTACTCTAAACATACATTCTTGCTGAACAATGAACACAGTAATATAAAACAAGACATATTGCTTACTAACAATGAGAGTAATGATTTATCTACTACTGGAGACATACAGCATCAAAATGCCTAGAATTTCTACAAAAGGTTTGATGATTATTCTAACAAGTTGATTAGCTTTAAGTCTATTTCAACACAGTCCTGTTCAGCCTCTCCTCTCTAATCGTCCATAAACTACAGATCATCAAAACCCAAATTCCTTTTCTTCATCACCTTATACTCCCTGACAAACAATGTCTCTCAGTATTACGAACCCACAACTTTAAAATTCTCAATCTCGTGTTCAATCCTTCCATGGCCCTACCTTCTTGCCTCGAAAATCTTAGATGTCTAACTCCTCCAACTCTTGCATATCCCTAATTTCCATTGCCCTACTATTGGTGATGGTATCTTCATCTGCTCAATGTCTGTTCTCAAATTCCTTCCCTAAACCTCTTTTCTTTTCTCCTATTCTTTAAGACACTGCTGAGGATAGAACTATGAGGGGCAAGGGTAGGGAAAATAGGCAAAGTCTTTTCCCTGCGGTCGGGATGCCCAGAACTAGAGGGCATAGGTTTAGGATGAGAGGGGAAAGATATAAAAGAGACCTACGGGGCAACTTTTTCACGCAGAGGGTGGTATGTGTATGGAATGAGTTTCCAGAGGAAGTGGTGGAGGCCGGTACAATTGCAACATTTAAAAGGCATTTGGATGGGTATATGAACAGGAAGGGTTTGGAGGGACATGGGCCGGGTGCTGGCAGGTGGGACTAGATTGGGTCGGGATATCTGGTTGGCATGGACGGGTTGGACCGAAGGGTCTGTTTCCATGCTGTACATCTCTATGACTCTACGACTAAGCTTCATTTAATATCTCATTATACAGATACATTTTGTTTTCTTATCAAATTTTATTTGGTATGGTCTCATGAAGTGATTTTTTTTGCCATTTTATCATGTTTAAAGACACTATATAAGTGCAAATTGTTATCAAAATTGTGATTACTGAATACTCAAGTAAAAGTCAAATTTTTTTAGACTATTTTTTACAGTTACATTTATGGACTATTACATGGATACTATTTTTGAGGGGCTGAAATTCATGCTACTGTCGGAAATAATATATTGTTAGCAGAAGCCCAATTGATCTCTAAACAAATAAAAAACCACAATTTATGGGAATTACTGGATAAAAACAATAGAAACAAAAACAAATTAGTAAGTTTTTATTTATTCATACAAAAAGGGAAGTAAAAATATTAAACGGCTTTAAATTACAATTACAGGGTACCTTTTAAAGAAATTTCAAAACCTCTACTAGGTATATAACTGTATTCCATGAGTGCTACAGGGGAACTGAGCTCAGCTGAGCTGTGCACAAAGGAGGATGTCACCTGATTCCGACCTGATGATCTTAAACATTCGCACCAAATTGGTGTGAACTGTACATCAAAACACATAATCGCATTAAAAAAATTCATTTCCTCATTGTAACATTTATGTATAGGATAATACCCTGACTCACAAATATTAATCTGTTATCTGTGAAGAACCAAGATTGACTTTTACACAAGATATATGGAAAATTCCAGATATTTTGGCCAAAAATAGGGATTCGGCTTTTAATAAGATTGACTTTTACTCGAGTATATAGAGTACTAGTGGCACAACTAATATTAAAACTAGTAGTATTATAAGACTACTTTTATCTTGAAGGCAGTCAAGGCAAGTAAGTCAGTTATAAGTTACTATTCCACAATGGCAGACTGAAACACTAACATTCCATTTAAACAATTTTGGTCTGGAGCCTGTGAACTTTGACATGCCTCATCAGAGTTAAGGAATAAAAAGGGTATGGAAGTTTAAACAAATTAAGATCCTGTAACATATACAAGAAAACAGTTTATTTGAATGTGGAATTGTCTTCATCAATTAGGAGATATTTTGAGATGTAATGCATTCAGAAAGCACTGAATTTTCCCCTTGCTGGAAGCGAAACCACAGACAGTAAAATAGAGATCAGGCTGCGTTTGCTTCGGAGAATTATTTCCTACACAGGCACACTGTCGGTGCCCGTATCAACGGCTGCATTGAAACAAAAGTTGGCTTGATACAGACGAACAATATCGTAAAGTTCTTAACCAATTCTAAATTCTTGCATTCCAATTTACTTATCATTTATTCTCTGTTAGTATGATTCTGACAAATCAGTGAATGTTGGAAATGCAACACATAATCAGTGTATTTCAGAGAATGAGGTTCCCACTTTTTATTGAATGTTAGTAATGCATATGATTGTAATGAAAAATATTTATCCAATAAAATACTTTAGAAGCAGTGAATCATCCCCTGTAGGATTCAAAACGATGTCCCTGGGTCAATCATCCAACTGAGCTACGAGTAGGGACGAAGGGGTTTTCTCTACAAAGCCTTCACATGCTGGGAACAGTACATAGAATTTAAACAAACTAAATTGTTTGTTTATATGGTTTGATTTATTATAGATTATCCCAAGTTCATTGATGTTCTGTGTGAGCAGTTTGAACCCTCTAAATAAAGCCACTTCTCTACTTTGATAATATTGCAAAGCTTTAATAATCCATCCACTGACAATTGCAGCACTAACACTCATTCAACAATGATGTAAACAGGCAGTTCCACAAAATGGGATGTTGGAAAGTAGCTCAGAGACAGAAAACTATCATCCTGCTGCTCCAATAAGAATAGCTGTGCATACATTTGAGAGTCTATTATGTATGCCATTCTTCCAGTTAGCAACAATAGTTACAGTGTAGCAGTTTTCTTTCCGTTTATCTGTTGCTCTGTTGGTCCGTCTCCTATTCTCCACAATTTTCAGTTCATCATAAACTCTGCTTTCCATTTCCTAACACAGTTAACACATCATTATCATTATCTTTTCATAGAAATTCAACAACTGAATGAATCTCACCTTCTTACTATCAGATATTTTACGTGGTGGATCACGAGTGAATCTTCACTTGTAGAGTATCATGGAAAGCAGCCCCTCTAAACTAAACTATCCCATTTTAATTGGCTATTTCCTCAGCCACCTCCCTCAGAACTCTAGGATGTAACCCATCAGGGCCAGGAGATTTATCAATTTTAAGACCTTTTAGCTTTTCTAGCACTTTCTCTTTTGTAATGGCAACCATACTCAACTCAGCCCCCTGACTCCCTTTAATTGTTGGGATATTACTCATGTCTTCCACTGTGAAGACTGATGCAAAGTACTTATTAAGTTCTCCTGCTATTTCCTTATCTCCCATCACTAGGCTTCCAGCATCAGTTTGAAGTGGCCCAATGTCTACTCTTGCCTGTCGTTTGTTTCTTATGTATTGAAAGAAACTTTTACTATCATTTCTAATATTACTGGCTAGCCTACCTCCATATTTGATCCTCTCCTTCCTTATTTCTCTCTTTGTTATCCTCTGTTTGTTTTTGTAGCCTTCCCAATCTTCTGATTTCCCAATACTCTTGGCCACTTTATAGGCTCTCTCTTTTTCTTTGATAGATTTTCTGACTTCTTTTGTCAGCCATGGCTGTCTAATCCCTCCCCGGATAATCTTTCTCTTCTTGGGGATGAACCTCTGAACAGTGTCCTCAATTTTACCCACAAACTCCTGCCATTTTTGCTCTACTGTCTTCCCTGCTAGGCTCTGCTTCCAGTCTATTTTCGTCAGTTCCTCTCTCATGCCCTCATAATTACATTTAACTGTAACACCATTACATCCGATTTTGCCTTTTCTCTTTCAAACTGCAGACTGAACTCTACCATATTATGATCGCTGCTTCCTAAGTGTTCCCTTACTTTAAGATTTTTATAACGTCTGGTTCATTACATAGCACTAGGTCCAGACTAGCCTGCTCCCTTGTGGGCTCCATGACAAGCTGTTCCAAAAAGCCATCCTGTAAGCATTCCATGAATTCCCTTTCTTTAGATCCACTGGCAACATTGTTTACCCAGTCCACCTGCATACTGAAGTCTCCCATGATCACTGTGACCTTGCCTTTCTGACATGCCTTCTCTATTTCCCGGTACATGTTGCGCTCCTGGTCCTGACCACTGTTAGGAGGTCTGTACATAACTCCCACTATGGTTTTTTTGCCTTTGTCGTTCCTCAATTCCACTCACACAGACTCCACATCATCCGACGCTATGTCATTCAGCACCATACACAAGCTTTCTCTCATTCACTCAATATAAATTCAGATGATGATGTTTTAGTAATTAACATATTACTAACAATAAAAGTTATCTACTGGGAGCTGTTGTCTACATGAATGGGAAAAGTTCAAAAGTAGCTTACTTACAGATATGATTCAGAGATGCCGGTGTTGGACTGGGGTGTACAAAGTTAAAATTCACACAGTACCAGGTTACAGTCCATCAGGTTTATTTGGAAGCACTAGCTTTCGGAGTGCTGCTCCTTCATCAGGTGCTGGTGGAGTATAAGATCACAGGACACAGAATTGATAACAAAAATTTACACTGTGATGTAACTGAAATCATACATTGAAAAAGACCTGGATTGTTTGTTAAGTCTCTCATCTTTTAGAATAAGCATGTTGGTTTTAGTTCT
Organism: Chiloscyllium plagiosum; assembly: GCF_037043375.1. Classification (NCBI taxonomy): domain Eukaryota; kingdom Metazoa; phylum Chordata; class Chondrichthyes; order Orectolobiformes; family Hemiscylliidae; genus Chiloscyllium; species Chiloscyllium plagiosum. The sequence continues at coordinate 27,497,731 of NW_028270159.1, read as the reverse complement.
TTCATGTGTAAATTCCAGAACTTTCTTGAAGCTACATTCACCTTTAACAATAGGTGCAATGTTGGCCCAGATAACGCATTGAAGGGGTGAGGTGCCCTGTGCCCCGATGTTCAGACTGATTCTAATCTAAAAAAGGGATTTACAGAATCTTACATGGATTCATGCAGTGTTTGAGCAAAACAAAATGTAATTCTGCAATTACAAATTCACCCCACAAACTTGTGTGTGTGTGTAAGAGTGAGAGTTAGACCTATCAGAGTCTGTGAGAGAGTGTGTGTATGTGTGAGAGTGTGAGTATAAAGGAGTATACGTCTGTGAGAGGGTGTGAGAGAGAGTGTATGCATGAGTGAATGAGAGAAAGCTTGTATATGAGAGAGGGCCTGCATGAGTGTGTGTGTGCCTGTGTCTGTGTCTGTAGAGTGTCTGTGTGTGTGGCTGGCTGTGTCTGTGTCTGTGTGCGCGCATGTGCGTGTCTGTCTGTACGTGTGTACTGCAGTGGGGTCACCTGTAGTGTGACATGAACCCAAGGTCCCAGTTAGTTGAGGCCACATGGCACCCATTGTTAAATTCACTTGAGAATGCAACTTTAAAGAAAGCTCTGGAATTTACATATGAAAGAACTAAAACCAACATGCCCATTCTAAAAGATGAGAGACTTAACAAACAATCCAGGTCTTTTTCAATATATAATTTCAGTTACATCACACTGTAAACTTTTGCTATAAATTCTGCATCCTACGATCTTATACTCTACAACCACCTGACAAAGGAGTAATGCTCCGAAAGCTAGTGCTTCCAAATAAACCTGTTGGACTATAATTTGGTGTTGTATGATTTTTAACTACTTACAGACAAACAGTTATACAAATTTGAATTGATGGAAAAAAATTTTAGGTTGGAGCAAAGCATGTAGTGTAATTGGAGTCTGCTGGCTTTGCCCTGCTTTAAGCAGATATTGTTCTTTGGCCTGGTAAGGTTATTTAGTTTATTATAGCACCATAAGAACACATTTTGAAATGAGTTATACGTATTGGATGGATGACAGACATAAAACTACTGGAAAATAAGAGCCGAACAAACATTAGACCTAGAGAAAATCATCATATGAAGCATATAATGCCCTGGAAATGAACATACCAATCAGGACTAAGTTTAGAATAAAGGTCATGCGGCAATCTGTTCATGGGGTAATATATGATTATTCTACCTGCAGCATTTCCCACTCCCCACAGCCATTGCATCTCAAAAATTGTCAAGTGGTCGTGAGGCTTGTGGCAGTACTTTCATCTCTCATTCAAAACAGTGGAAGCATGCGTGTCCCTGCAAACATTACCTTGCTTGAGGCTAGATGCAATTTTCCTGCCGTGAGACTCCCAATCTTTGTCAATAAGGCTATGTCATAGGACAATACAGTGAATGTGAAACAGTGAGGGTTTTTTTTGCATTTTAAACACCCAACACATAAATAATGATTTTGCTTTTACAGACAAGATAACTGCTTGTCTTAAGTAGTTAAAAATGCAAGACCTTTTAAAAACATAATCAAACGAAATAAAATAAAAACAGTAACTGAAAAAGGAAATATCAGTAGACATGAAGTGATATAAAAGATGATTTGGCTCTGAATTTCATGACTGTAACATGTTGCAAGAAATTTGTTGGAGTTAACTAAAACTTTAGATAATGGTCACTGTCAGAATGTACTGCCATCCTGACAAATGCAGTATAATTATAGTCAGAGTTTATTGTTGGTTTTTCATTTTTGGAATCTTTACTTTATTAATTCCAGGTTTCAGGATAGCTTAAATTATTTAAACTACAAAAAGAATGTCCAGGAAGACAGATAAACATATTGCCACAAACACACAAAATGCGAGAGAAACTCAGGAAATCTGGCAGTATCTGTGGTGAGAGAGAAAGAGGGTTCATGCTTTGAATCCAGTATTATTCTTCTTCAGAACTGAAAGTGAAGGAATATTTTTAACATACTTTTGGCAGAGGCAAAGACGGAACATGGGGACAGATGGTGGGATCAAGATTTGGCAATTATAACAATTAAGGATGGAGTTGAGGCAGAACAAAATACTCATGTGAGAAATGAAGGTCAGGGAAAGACTGGAAGGGACAAAAAGGAAAAAAACCACAAAGCAACTACTAGCAGTCAAGACTGGATGTGAGGAAGATAAAAAGAAAACTAAAAGCTCTGAGCGTGATTGCATGCATCATTCAAAACTTTAATGATTTGATAACATAATGAAATTAAGAAATATTATCTGATAGCCTTTACAGAGACATGACTTCAGGATGACAACCATCAGGTTCTGATTATTTTGGGGTCCATGACATTCTAGAACAATAGGAAGATAAAGATGGAGGAGTAGCCCTCCTAACCACAATGGCATTGCTACAATATTCAGAGACAACACTGCTTTGGGTCAAACTGGAGAATCAGTTTACTAAGTGCAAATGAGGAATAGTAGGGGAGAAAGGCATTATGTTTGAGTGAAGAACAGGCTGCCAGTACAGTAACCACAATGCGGGATGAGTTATACAGGAAGAAATAGTGAATGCCTGCAATAAAGGGGCATTAATCTGTACACAAACTAGAAAAATCAAACTGGTAATAGTAGTCTGGGATAAAGAGCTTATGGAACGCTTCAAGCAGCAAGTTCCTGAACTGACCAGACAGTAGGCTATACCACACTTAGTATTGTATCATGTGACAGGATCACCTCAGAGTAAAGGCACCTCGATGTAGCAGTGGACATAATATGATTGAATTTTACATGCAGTTTGAAAGGGAGAAGAGCAGGTCTAAGACTAGTAATTTAAACTTAAATAAGGGCAGCTACGTGGGCATGAAGTTGTGGTCAGTTAAAAATCACGTCACCAGGTTATAGTCCAAAGGGTTTATTTGGAAGCACTAGCTTTCTAAACGCTGCTCCTTCATCAGGTGGTTGTGGAGTATAAGATTTTACCTACGATCTTATACTGCACAACCACTTGATGAATTAGCAGCGCTCTGAAAGCTGGTGCTTCCAATTAAACCTGATGGTCTATAACCTGGTGTAGTGTGGTTTTTAACTTTGTACACCCCAGTCCAACAATGGCATCTCCACATCGTGGCATGAAATTGAGTGAGCTGAAGTGAACTAGGTCATTAGGCTAGCAGGAAGATCAATAGAGAAGCTGGGGCAAACATTTGAAGTGATAGCTCAGGATATTCAATGAGTATATTCCTATTATGATGAAAAATTATAATGGGAAGACCCACCATCCATGGTTAACAAAAAGAGAGAGTTTAAAACTTATGGATGAAGCATATAACAATGCAAAGTTGAGTGGCAAATCAGATGACTGGTCAGAGAATGACTAAAATTATTACATGAGAGGAAGCTAGCCAGAAATACACAGCCAAGGGTTTTTCTAACTTTCTAAAGATTAGGAAAGGTGATGGCCTTGTGGTATTATAGTTAGATTATTAATTCAGAGACCCAGGTAATGTTCTGGGAACCCGGGTGCCATGGCAGATGATGGAATTTGAATTCAATCTTTAAAAATATGGAATCATAATGACCATGAAGCCACAGTCGACTTTGGAAAAATCCATCTGACTCACTAATGCCCTCAGGGAAAGAAATCTGCCATCTTCACCTGGTCTGGCCTACATGTGACCCCAAACCCATGGCAATGTAGTTGACTCTCAACTGCCCTCTGAAATAGCATAGCAAGCCATTCAGTTGTACAAGTTGCTACAAAAAGTCTCAAAGAAATGAAACCAGACAGATCACTTGGCCTTGACCTAAGCACCAGAAAAGAGAATGGCAGATTCAGCCCTGTCAACCCTTTGAAGTCCTCCTCACTAACATCTGGGAGCTAGTGCCAAAATTAGGAGAGCTATCTTAGACTATTCAAGCAACAACCTGACAGTCATTCTCACAGAATCATTCAGTCAATGTCCCATACACTACCATCACCATTCCTGGGCAATTCCTGGACCACCAGCAACTCAGTCCCAGCACAGGTGGTGGCACGGTGGTATGCAGTCAGCAGGGAGTTGCCCTTGGAGTCCTCAACATTGACTCTGGACCCCATGAAGTCTCATGGCTTCAGGTTACACATGGACAATGAAACCACATACAAGATGCATCAGTACTCCTCCGTATTGAACAACACTGAGAAGAAGCACTCAGGACGGTAAGGACACAAAATATACTCTGGGTGGAGATTGTCCACCACCAAGAGAGACTCATCAGCAGAACTACAGATCGAGCTGGTTGGGTTCTAAAGGACATAGCTGCTTGACTGGATCTGTGGCGTGTAGTGAGGGAATCAAAACGAGGGAAAAACATACTTAATCTCATCCTTACCAATCTGCCAGCTGCAGATGCATCTGTCCATGTCAGCACCAGTAAGAGTGACCATCACACAGTCCTTGTAGAGACAAAGTCCTGCCTTCATATTGAGAATAACCTCCATCGTGTTGTGTGGCCCTCTCACCGTGATAAATGGGACAGACTTCAAACAGATCTAGCAACTCAAGACTGGGCATCCATGAGATGCTGTGGGCCATCAACTACAGTGGCAGAATTCTGCTATGGCAGAATTGTACTTCAGCATAATCTGTAATCTCATGGCCCAGGAAATCCCCTAATCAACCATTACCATTAAACCAGGGGACCAACGCTGGTTCAATGGAGAGTGCAGGAGGGAATGCCAGGAGCAGCACTAGGCATATCTGATGATGATGTGTCAACCTGGTGTAGCCACCAAACAGGACTACTTGCATGACAAAATGCATAAGCAGCAAATGATTGTAGGACTGAGCAAAAATCTCTTTCATCTAAAATCCTGGACAAGACCCTGGATTTTTCAAAACTCTTAGAAGTAAAGGGGACAGCCAGGCTGAACTCTGAGAAAGATACACAAACACAATGGCTGCGTGGAACCCATTGTTCAGCCTGGATTTCCATCGTACACATTCATTCCAAGAGAAGAATCAACTAAACCTAACACACTAGACTGAAACAAACTTTTACACCTTGGGCTACCTAGCACGGCCGACACAGATACTGAACATTCAACTTCAATCAAAATCTATTTACACGTGCGTTTAACTATTGGTGGGGAAAGCCCCCACGAATCCTCTCGTACCTTCCTCTGCAACTGTAAAAGACGCAAAACCTGACAGCACATCATCCCCCTCACCTCCATCCAGGGCCCCAAACAGTCCTGCCAGGTGAGACAGAGGCATCCTTGCCTCAGATGCATGGTACTTTGGGGAGACCGAGCAGAGGCGATGGCAACGGATGAATGGACACTGCGCAACAACCAATAGACAGGAGTGTTCCCTCCCAGTCAAAGAACACTGGCAGTCCGGGACATTTGACCTCGGACCTTTGGGTGACCATCCTCCAGAGGTAGACTTTGGGACAGGCAACAAGCTGTCCCAACAAGGCAAGTAGCTGAGCAGAGGCTGATAGCCAAGTTCGGTACCCATGGGAATGGCCTCAACTGGGACCTTGGGTCCATGTCACACTACAGGTGGTCCCACTGCACTATATACAAACACACACTCTCACACATCCTCTCTGATATGCTCACACAGACACCCTCTCACACACTTATACCTCTTTACAATCTCACTCTCACACATACACATACTCTCTCACAGACACTAATACCCCCTCGTATGCGCACATCTACACGTGCGCGAGCACATACACACGTAGGTTTGTGAGGTGAATTTGTACTTTCAGAATTACATTTTATTTTGCTCAAAACCTAATGAATCCATGTAAGGTTCTGTAAATTCCTTTTTTTAAGATTAGAATCAGTCTGAACTTTGGGGCACAGACAGCCTCACACAGGGCACCTCACACTTTCAATGCATTATCTGGGCCAACATGGCACCTATTGTTAATGTTCACTTGAGAATGTAACTTCAAGAAAGTTCTGGAATTTACTTAAGAACGAACTGAAACCAACATGTCCATTCTAAAATACGAGAGACTTAATAAACAATCCAGGTCTTTTTCAATAAAATTTTCAGTTACATCATACTTTTGCTATAAATTCTGTGTCCTATGATCTTATACTCCACCAGCACCTGATGAAGGAGCAGCGCTCAGAAAGCTAGTGCTTCCAAATAAACCTGTTGGACTATCACCTGGTATTATAAGATTTTTAACTTTCTATCACCCTAATCCAACAACGGCACCTCCAAATCATGTTCTCCAATTTCAAATGATCTCCCTTCCTATCCAGCAATTCCCTTTCCAGCCAGTCATCGACCTAATTCATTCCTCCCATCGACCTACCAAGTCATACCCTCTACCTGCGATCACCTATCACTACCTCTCCACCCCACTCTTCTCCACACCCAAAATACTCTCCCACCCCCCTTTATCTACAGCTCCCCTCACCCCCAACCCCAGTCCTGGAGAAGCGTTATACCCTCCACATCCTGATGCTGCCAGGCTTGCAGTGTTCCTTCTAGACTCCTGCTTATCACTAAAAAGAGACAATGTTACCACCACACCTTGACATTCACTGGTGTTACCACCACTAAATTGCCCACTGTGAACATCCTGGGGGATACCATTGACCAGAAACTCAACTGGACTCACCATAAACACAGTGGTGACAAGAGCAGGTCAGAGGCTTGGAATACAGTGGCGAGTAACATACCGCCTGACTCCCCAAAGCCTGTCCACCATCTACAAGGCACAAGTCAAGAGTGTAATGGAATACTCCCCATTTGCCTGGATGGGTGCAGCCCCAAAAACACTCAAGAAGCTTGAAGTCAGGACAAAGCATCCTGCTAGATTGGCATCACATTCACAAGCATCCATTCCCTCCACTACCGGACACTCAGTAGCAGCAGCACATACTATCTACAAGATACACCGCAGTAATTCACTCAAGATCCTCAGATAGCACCTTCCATCTAGAAGGACAAAGGCAACAGATGTATGGGACTACCACCACCTTCAAGTTCCCCTCCAAGCCATTCACCATCCTGACTTGGAAATATATCGTTGTTCCTTCACTGTTGCTGGGTCAAAATCCTGATATGGGTGTAACATACTAATGTGGATATAAGATTAGATGGGTGGCAGAAATGCATGCACAAATAGGTCTTTTTCAGATTGGCACAATGTGACAATTGGGGTCCCTCAAAATGTTCTGGGCTAGGTTTTTAACATTTTAATATTCATACCATAAATGAGGGGAATCTAAGGTATGGCAGCTAAATTTTTTTGCCCTCTTTTAACTTCAATGAAATAAGCCCTGGGGTTATAAGCAAACATGCTGCATTGGAATAAAAGGTGATTGGGACTAGCTTAAATGCTGTTTCAGGCTTTTTATCGAGCTGTAACTCTCCAGATTGTATTCTATTTTACTTCCATAAGCCTTATAAACTGTGAACTAGACACATTCTGCAGTTCCTAAAATTGCTTTCTATTGCAGCAATAGCTTTTTGGATCCGACATATATATATAAAAAAAGCTGCTAATCCATCTGGCATTTTGGTCCTCTTGAAGATAGTGCCATCTATCTAAAGCGGTTTCTACTCCAAAAAGGCTACAGCAACCACCTGTGCATTAGATTATTCATCACTTAACCTTGTCGAACCTTTATATTTAGCTCTGGGGTTGTTTAATTACCTCCAATTCACAAAGCTGCACTTCAGGTGAGGGTGTTCTATCAGCCTCATTACCATCTGTATAAAGAAAGCATTCATTGCATGTACTGAGTAAAAAGTATTGATGCTCTCTTCAAATACACTGATTTTCCAACAGTATGGAATGGGTAAATAATGCCAAGTCTCATAATCAAGGGTGACTTTCTTCCAAACATTCTCACATTACCTTCCTTTCTTTGCTACAAGTGCTGGCTGATTCTAGGGTAAGTTCCACCATTCAGCAGTGCACAAACCACAAAAATGTGACAGGTAGTAGGAAATACTTTGGAGGCAAGCAGGAATCGGTCTCAACCTATTCCCACATGGTATCCACAACATATATACTGTAAACAGTACCAGCTGGCACAAATATTGTACTGTAAGGATCTAACCACTGAAACTCTAATTGATTGTACTGTACACACAATAGTTACTGCATATTCCAAACTGCTGCTCCAGCCTTTGACCATTAGGTGTGCAAAGGGGACAGATGTTCTCAGGACAAAAGTTAAAATATCAAAGATGACGAAAGCCTGAAACAAAAGCAGAAAATCCTGACAACATTCAGCAGACCAGACATCATCCATGGAGAGATCAAATAAGGTAGCCTGCATGCACAGTGTTTATTAAAACTGGTAGTTCTGAAGAAGAGTTTGCACACTTGAATATTAATTTGTTAACAGCCCAAAGGCAATCCAGTGATATGTCAGGTACAATCTGGACTAAATCTTTGGGTTTTGAGTCAATCAAAATCTTTGTCTATAACAAATAAATAGAGCCAAAATCTGCATTTTCCTTCTGATTTTAGTTAAAGCATTAGTACAGACACTGTTTTAACAAATACTTGTACCTGAAGTCCATGATATTCCAGACATTACTTTTCAATACTCTCTGACTAGTTGAATACAGGGTCTGAAATGTTATATACCGACTTTCACATTTGAGAATCTGCATGTTCTGTAAATATTGTTCTTAGGATAGTGACACAAATGGCAGTAACATGTATAGCCCATTGCTAATCTCTTGAGGTCAATGTGTGTTAATACGTTACTATGAGAATGGAGTCATATGTGGGTGGCTAGGGGGTGAAACATTCCTTTTCTTTAAGGAACATTCACAAAGAGTTAGATTTCTAACAACAAAATCTTGTGGTTCTTTTTCCTAATATCATCAATAAACTTAACTTCTCAATTTGCAATGATAAAAGTTGAATTTATGATCAGTGGTGTTGCTAATCCAGTACCTCCTTCTAGAATAGGTTACCCTATCAATACAACAATGGCATCGGACAAAAATTCCTAATCCAAGAGAAGGAGAATTTCCCACATAACTCTCCACATTCCTGCCACTTCTAAACAGCAAGGAGTAATTGGCTCTCAGGCATATTCTTCCCCTGATTGACATTACAAAATAGATGACAATGACACAAGAGATCAGCAAATATTTTGAAACAGTTTTATGGCATATTCCACAAAATGTTTCTGCCACACCCTGGTCAAATGGGTCGACACAGAATACACAGAATCTGACATCATCAGGGTATATTTCACATTTCTATCCAAATCACTTAATTTACTTAAATGTGCTTCAGTCAAAAATTCCATTTAAAAAAAAAAAGAGCTGTGGGTTGGGATAGTGGAATTCTTCATTTGCCTCACAGAGGCAGAGGCATTTATCCCAAGGTAAGTAGATTTATGTGGAAGTTCAATACTTTAGAGTTTGTTTGTCAAGGATATGTAAGTGCAAATTTAAATATTACCTGCTGATAGTTTATACATTTTAGCACAAAATAGACTGAATGCTCATTACTTTATATCTTCAATTATAACTGTGCTAACTCTTTTTGATTGTAATTGTAGTAAATGGTATAAACAAAAGATGCTGCTAAAGCTGCTGTCAGTACCCTTGGGCTTAATCAGCAGTAATGTTCATATGCTGAGGTATGTCTGCTGAATGCATTAATGAAAATGCAAACTGACTGAAGTGTAGTATATGAGGACGTTGTATTTGACATCTGGGCAGGATATGAGCATGGCATCAAACTTCCTTTATTCAGTTTTAATAAGTCCCATAGGATTACTCTTTCAAAGAGTCTATCATTGTATAATGCTGAACCAAAGCACATAATTCAAGGGCACACCCTGTGACAGCTATCTTTTAAAAGAGACTCTGGGATAAATACGTACACAAGTGAATGCTGTTTATGTGTTAGTTGGCAGTTTCAGGATAATCAGTTTGGTGCTGTTTTGACGTTGTCAGAACCCAAGAAAGTAATAATCTAAAAATCAAGTGGATTTAATGTCACTGTCCAGACCTGTAACTAAATGTTGTAGCATCTGTCTGAAATATTACATGTTTGTTTTCAAACTTGTTTTCTATACGAGTAGCATCAAGACATCTATCTTTTTCTGAAGTGCATAAATTATTATAGAAGATATGATCCAAATGAAATAATCGATTTGCAAAGTTATAAATTCACTACACTTGAATTAATGTATATTTTTAAAAACTTCTGAAGTACCTTCTTTACATTCAAAGCTAACAGTATATTAATTTGATCACAATATTTGGAAAAGGTTGGATTTGGAGGTGTTCAAAAGAGATAAGCTTGACGTCTATGTTTCAAAAAAATGTTTGAATTCCATGGTGTGTAAATAAATAAATATTATTCCAATATTTGAGATTCTCCAGTGTCAAGAGTACACTTGATATTGCAGTGTTAATGCAAAACAACTACAAAACTATTTTCAATACAACAAACCTTAGCAGTCTAAAGGCTTGTCCAGTCTTCCCTTTTATTCTATCACATTTTACTATTTAACTAAACTTTCTGCCAACTTAATCATCTATAATTTTAAAATATTTAACCTATTTCTATTCCTCTTGACTTATATGATCTTTTCAGAATATGGGAACAACTTTCAAAAACTTGACTGGAAAATTGATCAACAGACTTTATTTTACCACTTGAAAAAGTCAGACAAGTCTAAGCTGTTTGCTTCATCTTTAGTGCACAATACATCATCAAAAACTCCTTCACATGAGCAAACACCCAAGACTCCAGAGATTTTTTTTAAAAGGGCAAATGAGTTAATGCGACTCAGTGCATTAATTAGAAATGCTGAATGATTAGAGAAAAGGCATACATTAATCTACTCTCGTCTAAATGGTATGAGTGTTGAAACTGTGGGAGAATTCCTGCTTCTTGGTTGAAAAGGTCCACTGCAGATATTTCAGCACCTAATCTGACTTGATACTTCTATCCAGTATTGAGGAAATGTTGCACATTCGAAAGCACAATCTGAAAGACGCCATTTACATTGTGGATGTGTATGCACTCTCAGGTGGATCCAAAATATCACATGAAACTATTGATTATTTTGTCACTTCTCTCATCTCATTTTTGTTAGCAGGACCTTGTTACATACAGAATTGTGACCACCTTTACCTCCAAACTAGCTATGCTTCATAAAAGTATTTTATTAGTTATAAAACAATTTAGCATTTCTGACATAGCAAAAGGAGGATTTAAACCCAAGTTCTTTCTTAAATAAATAATAATGCCATATCTATATTTTGGATTAGACACTAGCAGGAGAAAAAGACATCTGATCTTTTGCGTCTACCTCAAAGAGATCCTAAATTTAACATGCCACATTAAAGATGGTACGTCTGATAGTGACACATTCCTTAGTAGTGCACTACCAAGTTAAATTATCAACTTTTCAAAACAAAAGGATTTACTTATTGTAACTAAAATATTATTGTAACTTTGAGTGCGAGCAGCAGCTAAGGTAAGATAGTTTGTTTTAAAATTACTTACCGGTAGCGGGCAGCGGTGTTTTTTTCTCTCTTTACAGAAAGAGCGGGAGCAGCAGGGAGAAGTGACGAAGACCAGAGGGGCAGCCGGGTAGGTTTTTTTTCCCTTTAAAAGCGCGCAGGAGAAGAACCCGAGGCACTACATAGGTAGTGTCTCCCACCCGCCCTCCTCCTCTAACCTAAATAATAAGACCCGTTGTGGTAAGTAGGTAAGTGCTGCATTTTGCTTGTTGTATTCTTTAGACCCAGTTTTTTTTTTATATAAAAGGTTACTTTCAGAGGGATGGCAGTGAAGGCAGTGCAATGTTCCTCTTGCAACATGTTTGAGGTGAGGGATGCCATGGACGTCCCTGCTGATTACACTTGCAGGAAGTGCACCCATCTCCAGCTCCTCCAAGACCGTGTTAGGGAACTGGAGCTGGAGTTTGGATGAACTTAGGATCATTCGGGAGGCAGAGGGGGTCATAGATCGGAGGTTTAGGGAAGTAGTAACTCCAAAGATGGCAGATAGATGGGTGACAGTGAGGGGGACTGGGAGGAAGCAGCCAGTGCAGGGACTCCCTGTGGCCGTTCCCCTCAAGAACAAGTATACCGTTTTGGATCCTTGTGGGGGGGACGACTTACCAGGGGAAAGTAACGGGGCTCAGGCTTCTGGCACGGAGCCTGTCCCCGTTACTCAGAAGGGAAGGGTGGAGAAGAGCAGAGCAATAGTAATTGGGGACTCGCTAGTTCGGGGCACAGATAGGCAGTTTTGTGGGAACGAGAGAGACTCACGTTTGGTATGTTGCCTCCCAGGTGCAAGGGTACGTGATGTCTCTGATCGTGTTTTCCGGGTCCTTAAGGTGGAGGGGGAGCAGCCCAAAGTCGTGGTCCACATTGGCACCAATGACATAGGTAGGAGGAGCACTGAGGATGTTAGGCAGGCTTTCAGGGAGCTAGGTTGGAAGCTCAAAGTTAGAACGAACAGAGTTGTTGTCTCTGGTTTGTTACCCGTGCCACGTGATAGAGAGTCGAGGAATAGGGAGAGAGAACAGTTAAATGCGTGGCTACAGGGATGGTGCAGGAGGGAGGGATTCCGGTATTTGGATAACTGGGGCTCTTTCTGGGGAAGGTGGGACCTCTATAAACAGGATGGTCTGCACCTGAACCTGAGGGGCACCAGTATCCTTGGTGGGAGGTTTGCTAGTGCTCTTGGGGGGGGGTTTAAACTAACTCTGCAGGGGCATGGGAACCCAGACTGTAGCTTTAGGGTGCAGGACCTGGAGTGTAGGGAGGTTAGGAACATGGCATCAATTTCAAAGGAGGGTGCCTGTAAACAGGAAAGTGGCTTGAAGTGTGTATACTTCAATGCAAGAAGTATACGAAATAAGGTAGGTGAACTTGCAGCGTGGGTTGGTAACCTGGGACTTCGATGTTGTGGCTATTATGGAGACATGGGTAGAACAGGGACAGGATTGGCTGTTGCAGGTTCCAGGGTTTAAATGTTTTAGTAGGGTCAGAGGTGGGGGTAAAAGAGGGGAAGGTGTGGCATTGCTTGTCAAAGATAGTATTACAGCTGTGGAAAGGACGATGGATGAAGACTCGCCATCTGAGGTAGTTTGGGTTGAGGTTAGGAATAGGAAAGGTGAGCTCAACCTGTTAGGAGTTTTTTACAGGCCTCCTAATAGTCCTAGAAACGTAGAAGAAAGGATTGCAAGGATGATTCAAGAGAAGAGTGAAAGTAATAGGATGGTTGTTATGGGGGACTTTAACTTTCCTGATATTGATTGGGAAAGCTATAGCTCAAGTTCGTTAGATGGGTCAGTGTTTGTCCAATGTGTGCAGGAGGGTTTCCTGACACAATATGTAGATAGGCCAACAAGAGGTGAGGCCATTTGGTTCTGGGTAATGAACCAGGCCAGGTGTTAGAATTAGAGGTAGGTGAGCACTTTGGGGACAGTGACCACAATTCGGTTACTTTTACTCTAGTGATGGAGAGGGATAAGTGTGCACTACAGGGCAAGAGTTATAGCTGGGGGCAGGGAAATTATGATGCGGTGAGGCATGACTTAGGATGTGTGGCTTGGAAAAGTAAGCTTCAAGGCAAGGGCGTAATTGATATGTGGAGCTTGTTCAAGGAGCAACTATTGAGTGTCCTTGATAAGTATGTACCCATCAGGCAGGGAGGAAACGGTCGTGTGAGGGAGCCGTGGTTTAATAAGGAATTGGAATCCCTTGTTAAATGGAAGAGGGCGGCCTATGTAAAGGTGAGGCGTGAAGGTTCAATTGGGGCGATTGAGAGTTATAAGGTAGCCAGGAAGGACCTGAAGAGAGAGCTAAGAGCAGCAAGGAGGGGACATGAAAGGTCCTTAGTTGGTAGGATGAGGGAAAACCCTAAGGCTTTCTATAGGTATGTCAGAATTAAAAGAATGACTAGGGTAGGAATAGGTCCAGTCAAGGATAGTTGTGGGAAGTTGCGTGTGGAGGCTGAAGAGATTGGGGAGACATTGAATGAGTACTTTTCATCAGTATTCAATCAGGAACAGGACATTGTTGTCATTGTGAGTACTGAGTCACAATTAAGTAGAATGGATGGCTTTGAGGTATGTAGAGAAGAGGTGTTGGAAATTCTGGAAAGGGTGAAAATAGATAAGTCCCCTGGGCCTGATGGCATTTATCCTAGGATTCTCTGGGAAGCAAGGGAGGAGATTGCAGAGCCATTGGCCTTGATTTTTATGTCCTCGTTGTCTACAGGAGTAGTGCCAGAAGATTGGAGGCTAGCAAATGTGGTTCCCTTGTTCAAGAAGGGGAGTAGGGATAACCCTAGTAACTATAGGCCGGTGAGTCTCACTTCTGTTGTGGGCAAAATCTTAGAGAGAATTGTAAGGGATAGGATTTATGAACATCTGGATAGGAATAATGTGATCAAAGATAGTCAGCATGGTTTTGTGAAGGGCAGGTCGTGCCTCACAAACCTTATTGAATTCTTTGAGAAGGTGACTAAGGAGGTGGATGAGGGGCAAGCGGTAGATGTGGTGTATATGGATTTTAGTAAGGCGTTTGATAAGGTTCCCCATGGTAGACTACTGCAAAAAATACGGAGGTATGGCATTGAGGGTGAGTTGGAGGTTTGGATTAGGAGCTGGCTGGCTGGAAGAAGACAGAGGGTAGTAGTTGATGGCAAAGGTTCATCTTGGAGTGCCGTCACTAGCGGTGTTCCGCAAGGATCTGTTTTGGGACCATTGCTGTTTGTCATTTTTATAAATGACCTGGAGGAGGGGTTAGAAGGTTGGGTGAGCAAGTTTGCGGATGATACAAAAGTCGGAGGAGTTGTAGACAGTGAGGAAGGATGTGGCAGGTTACAGCGGGATATAGATAAGCTGCAGAACTGGGCAGAAAGGTGGCAAATGGAGTTCAATGTAGCTAAGTGTGAGGTGATTCACTTTGGTAAGAGTAATAAAAAGATGGGGGACTGGGCTAATGGACGGATACTTGGTAGTGTGGATGAGCAGAGGGATCTTGGTGTCCATGTACACAGATCTTTGAAAGTTGCCACCCAGGTAAATAGTGCGGTGAAGAAGGCATATGGCGTACTGGCTTTTATTGGTAGAGGAATTGAGTTCCGGAGCCCTGAGGTCATGTTGCAGTTGTATAAGACTCTGGTGCGGCCGCATCTGGAGTACTGTGTGCAGTTTTGGTCGCCATACTATAGGAAGGATGTGGAGGCACTGGAACGGGTGCAGAGGAGGTTTACCAGGATGTTGCCTGGTATGGTAGAAAGATCGTATGAGGAAAGGCTGAGGCACTTGGGGTTGTTTTCATTGGAGAAAAGAAGGTTTAGGGGTGACTTGATAGAGGTGTACAAGATGATTAGGGGTTTAGATAGGGTCTTCAGTGAGAATCTTTTTCCACGTATGGAGTCAGCTATTACAAGGGGGCATAGCTTTAAATTAAGGGGTGGTAGGTATAGGACAGATGTTAGGGGTAGGTTCTTTACTCAGCGAGTTGAGAGTTCATGGAATGCCCTGCCAGTAGCAGTGGTGGACTCTCCCTCATTATGGGCATTTAAGCGGGCATTGGATAGGCATATGGAGGATAGTGGGCTAGTGTAGATTAGGTGGGCTTGGATCGGCGCAACATCAAGGGCCGAAGGGCCTGTACTGCGCTGTATTCTTCTATGTTCTATGTTCTAAAATGGTTATTGCAACTAACTTGTACATCAAGTCAGAACATGCAGGAAGGTAACTATTAATGTTACAAGCTTATACTTACAATTGAAAGCATCACCATCAACAAGGCACAAGTCAGGAGTGCGATGGAATACCCCTGCTTGTCTGGATGAGTGCAGTTCCAACAACACTCAAGAAGCCTGACACCATCCAGGACAAAGCAGCCCATTTATTTGGTACAATAATCAGAAGTATTGAATCTCTCCGGCACCAAGGTTCAGTAGCAGAGTGAGCACTATCTACAGAAATTCACTTTAGACAGCAACTTCCATCTCAAAGATAAAAGGCAGCAGATAAATGGGAATACCACCAACTACGTTTCCCTCAAAGCCACTCACCATCCTTACTTAGAACACAGAACATAGAACATTACAGCACAGTACAGGTCCTTCGCCCCTCGATGTTGCGCCGACCTGTCATACCAATCTGAAGCCCATCTAACCTACACTATTCCATGTACATCCATATGCTTGTCCAATGATGATTTAAATGCACTTAAAGTTGACGAATCTACTACTGTTGCAGGCAAAGCATTCCATACCCTTACTACTCTGAGTAAAGAAACTATCTCTGACATCTGTCCTATATCTATCACCCCTCAATTTAAAGCTATGCCCCCCATGCTCGTCATCACCATACTTGGAAAAAGGCTCTCCCTGTCCACCCTATCTAACCCTCTGATTATCTTATATGTCTCTATTGAGTCACCTCTCAACCTTTTTCTCTCCAACGAAAACAGCCTCAAATCCCTCAGCCTTTCCTCCTAAGACCTTCCCTCCATACCAGGCAACATCCTAGAAAATCTCCTCTGCACCCTTTCCAAAGCTTCCACATCCTTCTTATAATGTGGTGACCAGAACTGTACACAATACTCCAGGTGCGGCTGCACTAGAGTTTGTATAGCTGTAGCATAACCTCATAGTTCTGGAACTCGATCCCTCTATTAATAAAAGCTAAAACACTATATGCCTTCTTAACAACCCTGTCAACCTGGGTGGCAACTTTCAAGGATCTGTGTACTTGGACACCGAGATCTCTCTGCTCATCTACACTACCAAGAATCTTACTATTAGCCCAGTCCTTTGCATTCTGGTTACTCCGACCAAAGTGAATCACCTCACACTTGTCCGCATTAAACTCCATTTGCCACCTCTCAGCCCAGCTCTGCAGCTTATCTATGTCTCTCTGTAACCTACAACATCCTTCGTCACTATCCACAATTCCACCGACCTTTGTGTCGTCTGCAAATTTACTAACCCACCCTTCTATGCCCTCATCCAGGTCGTTTATAAAAATGATGAACAGCAGTGGACCCAACACCAACCCTTGCAGTACACCACTGGTAACTGGACTCCAGGATGAACATTTCCCATCAACCACCACCCTCTATCTTCTTTCAGCAAGCCAATTACTGATCCAAACTGCTATATCTCCCACAATCCCATTCCTCCGCATTTTGTACAATAGCCTACTGTGGGGAACTTTATCGAACGCCTTGCTGAAATCCATATACACCTCATCAACCGGTTTACTCTCATCTATCTGTTTGGTCACTTTCCCAAAGAACTCAATAAGGTTTGTGATGCACGGTCTCCCCTTCACACAACCATGCTGACTATCCCTAATCAAATTATTTTTTTCTAGATGATTATAAATCCTATCTCTTATAACATTTTCCAACACTTTTCCAATAACTGAAGTGAGGCTCACTGGTCTATAATTACCAGGGTTGTCTCTACTCCCCTTCTTGAACAGGGGAACCACATTTGCTAACCTCCAGTCTTCTGGCACTATTCTGTAGACAATGATGATTTAAAGATCAATGCCAAAGACTCAGCAATCTCCTCCCTGGCTTCCCAGAGGATCCTAGGATAAATCCCATCCGGCCCAGGGGACTTATCTATTTTCATATTCTGCAGGATTTCTAATACCTCTTCCTTGTGAGCCTTAATCCCACCTAGTCTAGTAGCCTGTATCTCAGTATTCTCCTCAACAACACTGACGTTTTCTAGAGTGAATACTGTCGAAAAATATTCATGTCGTGCTTCCCCTATCTCCTCTGACTCCACATACAACTTCCCACTACTATCCTTGATTGGCCCTAATCTTATTCTTGTCATTCTTTTATTCCTTAAATAGCTTAAAATCAGGATTTACCTGATCCTACCCGCCAACAACTTCTCATGTCTCCTCCTGGCTCTTCTGAGTTCTCTCTTTAGGTGTTTCCTGGCTACCTTGTAACCCTCAAGCGCCCTAACTGAGCCTTCACATCTCATCCTAACATAAGCCTTCTTCTTCCTCTTGACCAGAGATTCCACTTCCTTCGTAAACCACGGCTCCGCGCTCTACAGCTTCCTCCCTGCCTGACAGGTACATACTTCTCGAGGACACACAGTAGCTTTTTCTTGAATAAGCTCCACATTTCTAATGTGCCCATCATCCCCTGCAGTTTCCTTCCCCAACCTATGCTTCCTAAATCTTGCCTAATCGCATCGTAATTGCTTTCCCCCAGCTGTAACTCTTGCCCAGTGGTATACACCTATCCCTTTCTATCACTAAAGTAAACATAACAGAATTGTGATCGCTATCACCAAAATGATCACCTACTTCCAAGTCTAACACCTGGTCGGGCTCATTACCCAGTACCAAATCTAATGTGGCTTCACCCCTTGTTGGCCTGTCTACATACTGTGTCAGGTAGCCCTCCTGCATACACTGGACAAAAACTGACCCATCTATAGTACTTGTACTATAGTGTTCCCAGTTAATATTTGGAAAGTTGACGCCCCCATGACAACTAGCCTGTCTCTCTCACTCCTATCGAGAATCATCTTTGCTATCCTTATACTTGGACGTATATTGCTGTTCCTTCACTGTTGCTGGGTTAAAATCCTGGAATTCCCTCCCAGTGGCATTGTGGGTTTACCTACAGCACATGGACTGCAGCAGTTCAAGGCAGCAACTTTCCACCACCTTCTCAAGAGCAACTAGGGACAGCAATAAATGCTGGCCAGTCAGTGACGCCCACACCCACTAGTGAATTTACAAAAAAGGATAATATTAACTCTTTCCACATTCGGACATTAAAAATAAAGTTCAACAACGTATATAATCTGCATATACAGGAAATCAAACAGACACTGCTCAGAATTTTACTGCAAAGTCCTGTGGTTGGGACCAAATGATGGTGCCAAGCCCATGCAGGTAACTGGCAGGATCACAGAAAGAATTTTACCAGCAGCAGCCACTGAAGAGGCCATCTAGACTGTGGCCTCATCAAGGAGAGGAGCCTGCCTCCTCAACTTCTGGCCTAACCAAATAATCAAGAATTCAATAGCAACTAACAGTGCTGAGGCTGCAGGGAGAAAAAGGTTGGGTAATAGTAGACACAATGAAAGGTTAGAATGCTCATTGATTTTTCATCATTTTTATTCTTTTATCAAATTTTAATTGTGAATTGGAGGTGCCTTGTCAACTTTTGGTCTGCTTGTGATAAAAAGAAAAGAATAGACAAAACAAGCTTTGATTGTTTATGAAGCTAAACCTGGCTGTTAATTGCTGGTGGATTCTTGATTAAAAAGACTGCAACAGACATAACTATCCGGGAAAAGCAGATAGCAGAAATTGGCTTTTAATGAGGTCAGTACCTGGGAATTGGTTCCGACAAGTTTTGAAGAGACCGTATGTTCAAGCAGATGGTAGTGGTTGAATGAAATTAAGGCCTTGGAGCAGTTGACAGTCTATCAACGTGGAACTAGGATTAATGTTTTTTTTAAACTATGTCTTCCAAGAGATGGTTCTGGGCTGCTGCTAAGACAGCATGAAAATTTGAAAACTCCTTGCCTAATCTGCTACGTAAGCTTTCAAAAAGAGGAAAGCTAAGTTAGAAGTATTGCTGCCTTTGCTTGGGTGACCCAAGATGGTGACCTTATTCAAGGTTTCAGAAAAGCAATCAAGGTGTCCACACCAATTCCCGTGAAACAACTCATTGCAAAAGCTATTTAAATACCCTGGTCAGTTTTGTTAATTACTTTGATTTATCCTTTAACAGTGTTCATTTGTCTACCTTTCTCGTGTGAGTGGGGCTGAAAACAAATGTTTTGGAATTAAAGTTTAAATATTAATCAGAATTCTATTGTTTAATTTTCTCTCTGCTAAAGTTATTGCGTAACCAATAAATAGTTAAGTCTATCGTTTCAGATGTAAAGCCACTGTCTGGAAATTAATTAATTAATTAATTAATTAATTAATATTTTGGGATTGGTTATTCAAAAGCCTGGTTAGAAACAATTGAAATTATTTGGGATTCGTCGATGGTTTAATTTTTCCTGTGTTGCAAATACAGAGATAGAAAGGTTGATTAGATTTGATTGCCAGTCTCTGCACCATAACAAAAGGCTGATGGGAATTTTTAAGTGCCAGGGTCCACACCCTGGTAAGAACTTAAGCAGCAGAGTTGGAGTATGGGGTCAGTCACTGACACCAGGGAGCCCCTCTACGTGCAACCAGACACAATTAAAGGGAGATCCCTTGGGAACTCATGCTGAGACTGAAAGATCAGGCAGTATAGCAATGTAGCAATCGGAGCAACTCTGACTTATTAAATCCAGGGGGTTTGCAAGATGGCCAGTGAATGGCCTAATCAGCCTCCAGTCAGTGAACAACTCCGTTTTTGCCAATGGTAGCAGGAATAAGCAAAGCTTTGCTCAAAACGTTTTCATTGTAAATTTAACCTTCCCTTGCACCTCCTCTCCATTTCGAGATGGCACAGAAGATTCCAATCATGGTCTCACTGAATGATTAGTGTACTGTTTGCTTAAAACCCTTTTTTTTTACTTTGCTGTGCAATTGTAAATCACTTACTGGTATAATTTCACAAAAGCAATTATTATTCTTTGCTAATAGTCTGCTAAAAAGCACCGCTCTTTGGACAATTAATTATTGCAATTTTGGATTCAGTGTCATGTCATGACTGTGAACCAAAAACCTAAATATTAAATCTCACTCTACCACCAGTCCATTACTCCTGAAGTCCACTGTTCTAACATTCACAAGTTTTGCTCTTTGCTCTGTGGTATGAAAGTCTCTCTCTGGACCACTGTAGTTGACTGCTCAATACCAGTGACGTTGGATCCATTGGCCTAACAAGTATAATAGCTCTCTTCACCTTTTTACTTTATTCTGGTGTCCACCTTCCTTGGTCCAAAGTAGTTTCCAAATGAATATTAACAATCATCAAGCCCTTGCTGAAATCAAACTCCCTCATTTCACTTAAGTATAACGTAGTGACCAAATAAAAAGGTTGTCCAACTGCAGCTTGTTGCTGAATTCCCTTTCCCTTCACTTTTTTATAAACCACTGGATTCCTGCAGTTTCAGATAGTCTTCATACACCGCACATCTATGCATAATGAAGGTTATATCAATTTAAAAGACTATTGTTCGAAATGTTGAAAGCAAATTGGACTACTGAAACAAAGAGCACATTGGTTTTCAAACTAAGACAATAGCATGGTGTCAGAATGCAACCTACTTCAGGTGACCATAGGTTCATCTGTTCTTTAACTAATCGATGTCCTGAATAAACAGTGATGAGTAATTCTGGACTGAGCCACAAAAGGAAATATAATTTCTATATCCACCACTCAGGATATTATTTTAGATCAGATTAGATTCTCTACAGTGTGGAAACAGGCCCTTGGGCCCAACAAGTCCACACTGACCCTCCGAAGAGTAAACCACCCAGACCCACTTCCCTCTGACTAATGCACCTAACACTATGGGCAATTTAGCATGGCCAATTCACCTGACCTGCACATCTTTGGACTGTGGGAGGAAACCGGAGCACCCGGAGGAAACTCACGGATACATAGGGAGAATGTGCAAACTCCACACAGATAGTCACCTCAAATTGTTTATTGAATTGTTATACAATTCAATGAAGTCACTCCTCATCCTGCTAAACTTCAGAGAAAAGATTTCAGCTAACCCCACCTATCATAACACAACCCACTCATTCAATTAGGCTTACAAACTAGCAAACCTTTTCTGAGCTGCTTCCAACGCATTGACATCATTCCTTAAATAAGCAGGCCAAAACCATACACTATATTTGAGATCTCATCAATGCCTTGTATAACAGAAGCTTAATATCCCTATCAACTTTACTGATTATGTGTCAAATCTGCAAGTAACATTTTGTGAATAATACGGAACCACCAAAACCCTCTGTACTATGGAATATTGCAGTCATTTTCCATTTAAGTAATACCCTGCCTTTTCAATCATCCTGCCAAATTGACCAACCGTGTATTTTCCCATATGATACTTCACCTGCCAGGTCTTTACTCACTCAGTCAATGGATCCATATTCATTTGCAACCTTATGTCTTCTTCAAAATATATCTTATCTTTGTGTCATCTGTGAATTTAGCCATCATAGCTTTGTTCCACTCATCCAAGTCATTGGTGTGAAATGGAAACTGTTGGGACCCAACACACACTTCGGTAGGACTTTACTTATCACATCCCAACAAGAAAGTACATATTCAGTTATGCAACCTGTGTTTTCTACCAGCCAGCCAAATATCTATCCATGTCAATATATTATCTTCTGCACCATGAGCTTGTACTTCCTGCAATAAGCTTGGATTTGGCACCTTCTCAAATGTCTTCTGGAAATCCAAATACAGTAAACCTTCAAGCTCCCTTTCATGCATAGCACAAGCAACTCCATTTAAATGACTCCAATACATTTATTAAATATGTCCTCAAAAAGAATCATGATTTTGTCAAAGGGAAATAAAGTTTCATTAAGTGCACAGCTATAATCTATTACTGATTCTAGGATATTCCCTGTCAGACGTCAAGCTAACTGGCCAACAGTTTATCGTTTTCTGCCTCGCTCCCTTTGACAAAGGGTCAGTTAGACTCGAAACGTCCGCTCTTTTCTCTCCTTGCAGATGCTGCTAGACCTGCTGAGATTTTCCAGCATTTTCTCTTTTGGTTTCAGATTCCAGCATCCGCAGTAATTTGCTTTTATCCAGTTTTTTAAACTTTAGGATAAGTTTTTTACGTAAAATGTCATCCATACTTCTTTGTATAAAGCATCAATAGTTTGGAAAATCTGTAGCAAATCTTCACCAATGTCATCCAATTTTCTTGGGACAAAATCTCGTGATTCTGGAAAAACTGAGGTAATTTCTCACAGAAGGAATGTACTTTGTAATAACATCGTTGCCATAAGGAGTGTACCATACTGGCTTGCAGTGTTTTATACTAGTTGTAAAAGACCTGGCTGCACACAAGCTTGTCAACTCATCCCCTGACATTCATGTGGCACAAATGTTATCTATCTTTGAGAAGATTTGTTGCTCAGGTTCATGGTAAGTTTGTAAGTTAGCTCGCGGAGTTTGAAGGTTTGTTTTCAGATGTTTCGTCACCATACTAAGTAACATCATCAGTGAGAGACTCTGGTGAAGCGCTGGTGGTATGTCCCACCTCTCTATTTATAGGTCTTGGTTGCTTAAGGTGGGTGATGTCATTTCTGACAACCCACTCTCACTAGTTTCCATACATACAGACAAAAGAAGGATACCACTTTGACTGGGACAACACACACATCCTAAGACAGGTGAAACAGAGACACATGAGAATTCTTAGAGGCATGGCATTCTAACCAGAACTCCATCAATAAACACATCATCTTAGATCCTATCGACTTTCCCTTGAAAAAAAGAACGGGAAATGACATCACCCACCTTAAGGAACCAAGAGCCAGAAACAGAGCAATGGGACCACCAGCCCTTCACCAGAGACTCTCACTGATGACGTTACTAGTATGGTGACAAAATGTCTGAAAACAAACCTTCAAGCTCAGCGAGTTAGCTTATAGACTTACAAACGATACCATCACAAGGCTGAATGTTTCCCAGGTCTTGCTGTACATGGACCTGGACTGCTTCAGTATGAGAAATCGCAAGGGTGCTGAACATTGTGCAACCATCAACAAATATCCCCATTTCTGACATTATGATGGATGGATTGTCATTGATGAAGCAGATGGAGTCGGTTTGACCTAACTCCTGCAGTAATGTATGGAGCCGAGAAGAAAGGCTGCAGTAGTGGGTACAGTGGATTCTTTCTTGATTATATGTTTTTGGAGATAAGTCTCTTGATTAAACTTAAAATACAAGCCATAGCTTTTAATTTAACTTGGGGCAGTATTTGTAGAGGAATAAGACGGTGTTATTTTCTGGGTCTGTAGATTGTGAAGGAGCAAAAATGGCCTTTGCGGTGATATGTACTTCTTGTCACGTGGGGGAGTTTAAAGAGAGTTTAAGGGTTACTGCGGATTATATCTGCCATAAATGCTGTTGGATGCGAATCTTATCAGATCAAGTGGATCGATTGGAGAGACAAATAGAAACAATGAGGAATTTGCAACAGCAACAGTATGTGATGGATGGCAGTTATAGGAAGGGGGGAAAGTCTCAGATACAGTCACATAGATGGGTTAACTCCAGGAAGGGTAAGAGAGGTAGGCAGCTAGAGCAGGAGTCTTTTGTGGATATACCCATTTCAAACAGGTATGCTGTTTTGGAAAATGTAGGTGGTGATGAATTGTCAGGGGAACGTAGCACAAACAGCCAAGTTTCTGGTATTGAGACTGGCTCTAATGCAATGAGGAGTACGTCGGTTTCCAATAGATCAATTGTATTAGGGGATTCTGTAGTCAGAGGTATAGACAGACCTTTCTGTGGCCAGCAGAGAAAAAGCAGAATGGTGTGTTGTTTCCCTGGTGCCAGGATCAAGGAGGTCTCAGAAAGGGTGCAGAATGTTCTCACGGGGGAGAGGGGCCAGCAGGAGGTCATTGTCCACATTGGAACCAACGACATTGGAAGGGAAAAGGTTGAGACGCTGAAGGGAGATTACAGTGAGTTAGGTAGAAATTTAAAAAGGAGGTCCTCAAGGGTAGTAATATCTGGATTACTCCCAGTGCTACAAGCTAGTGAGGGCAGGTATAGGAGGATAGAGCAGATGAATGCATGGCTGAGGAGCTGGTGTATGGGAGAAGGATTCACATTTTTGGATCATTGGAATCTCTTTTGGGGTAGAAGTGACCTGTACAAGAAGGACAGATTGCACCTAAATTGGAAGGAGACTAATATACTGGCAGGGAAATTTGCTAGAACTGCTTGGGAGGATTTAAACTAGTAAGGTGGGGGGTGGGACCCAGGGAGATAGTGAGAAAAGAGATCGATCTGAGATGGGTACAGCTGAGAACAGAAGTGAGTCAAACAGTTAGGGCAGGCAGGGACAAGGTAGGACTAATAAATTAAACTGCATTTATTTCAATGCAAGGGGCCTAACCGGGAAGGCAGATGAACTCAGAGCATGATTTGGAACATGGGAATGGGATATCATAGCAATTTCGGAAACATGGCTCAGGGATGGGCAGGACTGGCAGCTTAATGTTCCAGGATACAAATGCTAAGGAAGGATAGAAAGGGAGGCAAAAGAGGAGGGGGAGTGGCATTTTTGATAAGGGATAGGATTACAGCTGTGCTGAGGGAGGATATTCCTGGAAATACAGGAAATAGGGGATTTTAACTTTCCAAACATCGACTGGGACTGCCATAGTGTTAAAGGTTTAGATGGAGAGGATTTCTTAAGTGTGTACAAGACAATTTTCTGATTTAGCATGTGAATGTACCGACTAGAGAAGGTGCAAAACTTGACCTACTCTTGGGAAATAAGGCAGGGCAGGTAACTAAGATGTCAGTGGGGGAGCACTTTGGGACCAGCGACCATAATTCTATTCGTTTTAAAATAGTGATGGAAAAGGTTGGATCAGATCTAAAAGTTGAAGTTCTAAATTGGAGAAAGGTCAATTTTGACGGTATTAGGCAAGAATTTTCACAAGCTGATTGGAAGCAGATGTTCGCAGGTCAAGGGACGGCTGGAAAATGGGAAGCCTTCAGAAATGAGATAACAAGAATCCAGAGAAAGTATATTTCTGTCAGGGTGAAAGGGAAGGCTGGTAGCTATAGGGAATGCTGGATGATGAAAGAAATTGAGCGTTTGGTTAAGAAAAAGAAGGAAGCATAGGTCAGGTATGGACAGGATAGATCGAGTGAATCCTTAGAAGAGTATCAAGAAAGTCGAAGTATATTTAAGAGGGAAATCAGGAGGGCAAAATGGGGACATGAGATAGCTTTGGCAAATAGAATTAAGGAGAATCCATAGGGTTTTTACAAATATATTAAGGACAAAAGGCTAACTAGGGAGAGAATAGGGCCCCTCAAAGATCAGCAAGCTGGCCTTTGTGTGGAGCAACAGAAAATGGGGGAGATACTAAATGAATATTTTGCATCAGTATTTACTGTGGAAAAGAATATGGAAGATATAGACCGTAGGGAAAGAGATGGTGACATCTTGCAAAATGTCCAGATTACAGAGGAGGAAGTGCTGGATGTCTTGAAACGGTTAAAGTGGATAAATCCCCAGGACCTAATCAGGTGCGCCCGAGAACTCTG
Organism: Chiloscyllium plagiosum; assembly: GCF_037043375.1. Classification (NCBI taxonomy): domain Eukaryota; kingdom Metazoa; phylum Chordata; class Chondrichthyes; order Orectolobiformes; family Hemiscylliidae; genus Chiloscyllium; species Chiloscyllium plagiosum. The sequence continues at coordinate 27,471,480 of NW_028270159.1, read as the reverse complement.
TGGGAAGCTAGAGAAGTGATTGCTGGGCCTCTTGCTGAGATATTTATATCATCGATAATCACAGGTGAGGTGCCGGAAGACTGGAGCATGGCAAACGTGGTACCACTGTGCCTGACCTCAGTGGTGGGCAAGTTGTTGGAGGGAATCCTGAGGGACAGGATGTACATGTATTTGGAAAGGCAAGGACTGATTCGGGATAGTCAACATGGTTTTGTGCGTGGGAAATCATGTCTCACAAACTTGATTGAGTTTTTTGATGAAGTAACAAAGAAGATTGATGAGGGCAGAGCAGTAGATGTGATCTATATGGATTTCAGTAAGGCGTTTGACAAGGTTCCGCATGGGAGACTGATTAGCAAGGTTAAATCTCATGGAATACAGGGAGAACTAGCCATTTGAATACAGAACTGGCTCAAAGGTAGAAGACAGAGGGTGGTGGTGGAGGGTTGTTTTTCAGACTGGAGGCCTGTGACCAGTGGACTGCCACAAGGATCGGTGCTGGGCCCTCTACTTTTTGTCATTTACATAAATGATTTGGATGCGAGCATAAGAGATACAGTCAGTAAATTTGCAGGTGACACCAAAATTGGAGGTGTAGTGGAAAGCAAAGAGGGTTACCTCAGATTACAATAGGATCTGGACCAGATGGGCCAATGAGCTGAGAAGTGGCAGATGGAGTTTAATTCAGATAAATGAATGAGGCGCTACATTTTGGGAAAGCAAATCTTAGCAGGACTTATACACTTAATGGTAAGGTCCTAGGGAGTGTTGCTGAACAAAGAGACCTTGGAGTGCAGGTTCATAGCTCCTTGAAAGTGGAGTCGCAGGTACATAGGATAGTGAAGGCAGCGTTTGGTATGCTTTCTTTTATTGGTCAGAGTATTAAGTATAGGAGTTGGGAGGTCATGTTGCGGCTGTAAGGGACATTGGTTAGGCCATTGTTGGAATATTGTGAGCAATTCTGGTCTCCTTCCTATCGGAAAGATGTTGTGAAACTTGAAAGGGTTCAGAAAAGATTTACAAGGATGTTGCCAGGGTTGGAGGATCTGAGCTACAGGGAGAGGCTGAACAGGCTGGGGTTTTTTTTCCTGGAGCATCGGAGGCTGAGGGGTGACCTTATAGAGGTTTATAAAATTATGAGGGGCATGTATTTGATAAATAGGCAAAGTCTTTTCCCTGGGGTCGGGGAGTCCAGAACTAGAGGGCATAGTTTTAGGGTGAGAGGGGAAAGATATAAAAGAGACCTAAGGGGCAACTTTTTCACGCAGAGGGTGGTACGTGTATGGAATGAACTGCCAAAGGTTATGGTGGAGGCTGGTACAATTGCAACGTTTAAGAGGCATTTGGATGGGTATATGAATAGGAAGGGTTTGGAGGGATATGGCCGGGTGCTGGCAGGTGGGACTAGATTGGGCTGATATCTGGTCAGCATGGACGGGTTGGACCGAAGGGTCTGTTTCCATGCTATACATCTCTATGACTGATTTCTACCAACCACAACCACCTAGATATATCTAGCTTTGTGCTCGATAGAATTCCAACCAGTGTAGATTCCACCCCCAACTCCCACTCGCACCCAATTCCCATTGACCAATTGATGTTGACTGTGTTTAATCAGGCCACTTGGCACTCTGTTCCGAATGCTGCATTCTAATAACCTGTCTACAACAGTTGTTAAACTGGGGGCAGGTCTGTCGTTTCTTGTTTTTTTTCCTTCCCCATCCCACCTTTCTAAAATGCCTTAAATAAAATGAAGCAGATACCTGAACATGCCATATCCAATGCTGCAAGTTATACTTTCAGTAAAAATCCTTAAGTAATAATACTTATACATGAAAACAATACAAACTAACTCTTTTGAAGTAGAGTAACTATCATCATCCAACAATATGATCTAGTGCCAGAACAGATTAGTTCCATAAAAATCACAGACATTTCTACTGTGTAAATCATTATTTGATAAGGTGCATTACCATTGCATAATTAAAAATCATATTTCTGTATATGGTAAACAAAATGCAGATATGTACAGAAATACACAGAAGTTACAGGTAAACCTATCTACATAGACATTTACTCTTCAAGTGAGTAAACAGTCCTAAACATATTACTATTATTGCTCGCACAACTCTTCATCCTATTTTCCAATATCCACCTATTCTGACATGTTGACAGCTTATTTCTCAACTATTAAGTCTGAATATAAATTCTACAACCTCAGAACTTTCTGCCTGATGACATTTCTCTTTTAATTGCCCACAATGTCTTAAATTAATTTAGTACCTATGACTCTCATTCCAGAAGTTCATCACTTTTATTGTTGAAACAGAAATGTTACTATGTTATAAAAAAAATTTAACGGAACTAGCTTCCATAGTTTAACAATTAAACTACAGTAGTATTTCTGACAGCTTTTCAAAGCTGTACGATAAGCCCAAGACTAACAAAGGACAATGCCTGAGAATATCTACCAGTTGAAAGCAAAAGAGATAGCTTAAGAATTACAGAATGATAAGAATGAGTTTTAAAACACTCCAGCTAACTTCAGATTGGTTCGTTCAATGGCATTTGTAGACATTGATTGTCCAACTCTTCTTTGCAGCACGTTAATGTTACTAACTGGTAATCTGAAATCAGAGGAAACTTCTGAGTTTCATGGCTGGTCTTTTTAGGATTATAAGAAAGGCACGTCGTTGGGCAACTTGACAGGTTTTATGAGCTTGATTTATAAAGTTGAAAGCCTATCTAGATTTAATCCAAATTATTAGCTGCAAGAGTAGCTGTTTTTTTCAACCTTTTCTGAATTACTGCCAAAACCTGTTGCTCTTAGAATGGAAGACACAGAATTCATTGATCGCTGCTTACAGAAAACACCTTGCTGCAGTTAGTACAAATATTGTTATAGTTGACACTATTAAATAGTCCTGTTTAATGAAATTTGCAAATCGTAAGTTGTGTCCGGAATATGTTGGTGAAATTTAAACTTTCCTCTTCCCCAACAATAATACAATAGATGATTATGTGGACGTTACCTTTTAAGGATATGGAAAGAAAGGGCAGATAAAGAAGAAAACTCCAAGCCCAACTTTATTTGCCTTGAACTTTGTAAAAGCCAATGATCAAAAGTGAGAGAAGGTATTTTGTTAGCTAACTGAGAAATAACTCATTTTGCTGACAAATGAGTTAGTCATTTTATCAATAACATTTTAGTATGATAATAAAAAGGTAATCTTTTATTCTGAGACTGTAGCTAATAACGTATCCATACGTCTAATTTAATGTACACCTCAATTATACATTTATATTGGCAAACTACTTCCTGAAATAGTGCTTCTATTTTACTGTTGCTGGAAAATTTGTCACAACCAGCAGTAAACAAATCATATTGTTACTAGCAAATAGTCAGGTTTCAATTGTCTGGATTTAAGACTGAACACCAAGGTGAATATTTTGTAGTTGCTTCCACTCAAACATTGACTGCCAAATACGATATCATAAAAAAAATTTAAAAAGACTTAACATTGACATATATATCCATTGTTCAATCACATGAAAATTAGGTACATTGAAAGCTGAAGAGAAAATAAGCCACAAGATGAAAATAACAGGACTTTCTAGCACGGTCCAACTCTGGCAATTAGAGTCAACCTAACTTGATTAAACAAACAAAACTTAACAGTTAACTGTCAATCATCATGAACTCTCCACGGAAACGCATCCACAAATCAGCATTCTTCTCTCAAACGACAGAATTTTGATCTCCCTATACTTTGGTATTTCTTATGAACTGTCCTAATGAATACAAGATGAACAGCTTTGAGAAAATGAGCATTTTCTCAGCAATACAGAAGTTCTGTCCAATCAAACAACTACTTTTTCTGTCATATACTGCAGATACTTTTATACTTCAAAAGGAAGAAAAAAATACATATCAGTGCAGTGACTGAAACATTATAGCATGCCTCATCATCATCATATACCAAGGCTTTTAAGAATAAGAAAGCAGGAGGAAATAAATGAAAGACTGTTTGCAGCACATGCTAAAAAGCAATAGTTTGAAAACAAAATTGATCTTTATTTGGACAATGCTGGCCCAGCCAGTGTTTATTGCCCATCCCTGTTTGCTCTGGACAAAGTGATGATGAGCTGTCTTCATAACCTACTGCAGTCCTTGGGGTATAAGGACACCCAGAGTGCTGTGAGGAAAGAATTTAAAGTTAGCATGGTAAAATTTGATCTTTGAGACATTCATTGTTCTCGAGTTTGAGCCCCATTTTACCTGCCAACTTCACAGAGATAAGCCCTTCATTCTTTGAGGAAACCAACAGTGAGGGTCAGCTTGGTTGGGAATCTAACCCTGGCCCTTCCAATTTGTAATGTAGTGCACTAACAACTGTGCTATTGCATTCCCTGAAGAGTAAGTTCACTCAAAATCCATTTTGTTTGCATATACTATTTAAAATTATCCCTCTACATTAAAGTTTTTAGATGGTGATTAATTTATTCGGCACAGAGGTGCATCCTAATATCGAATTTAACCAGACCTCTGCAATTTTCAAGTGTAAAGTATATAAAAATTAATAATTAAAGGTGTTTATAGTTTTAGCTGTAAATGTCAGGCCGTTTAATCTTTTTTTTTTCTGGTTTGCAAAAGCCTTTTGTTTAATCCCATGAGCTAGACTGTGCTACACAGAACACGGGTCGCTGAAAGGATTAAGTTATGTCCACTGAAATAGAACAGTTGTTACTGCGTAATTAATTTTTTTCCAATTGTAGTGCCAAATTGTAGGGCACAATGAGTGCACAATAAAGCCTATAGGGAGAATTTTTGTGAGCAATATGTACTTTCATGTCTGTAAATGTCAAATTGCTTTTATTGCAGTAAACCCAAAATGCTGACAGCATTGAGGGCGCTTACTCAAAGCAGGACAGTACTTCAAACAGATGGTATGCTTGGTTGCAAAATAAAGATGCTAGATGCAACACAACAACTAGTTATACATCTAACATCTTGATGCCACAGCGAGCAGTGATGTGAGCAATGTCACCTTTTAAGAAAACACAAAAGAACTGGACTTTGTAGCAGTGTATGCCATTTTCATTTATCTGCTGTACTTTTAAAGTCAGCATCTTACATCAAAAGGGACATTTTCTTCAGTTAGACCTTTAAATAACACCCTAGATCTATTCTTCCCTTTATCAAACTTAAAATCATAGCATTAAATAAAATGTAAAAAGACATCAGAACATCGATCACAGACGATTGAAAAGAAATTGAGGCTATTTTTCTTTCTGGAACAACTTTGTTTAGATCAAAGTACAGTTATCTTCTCTTGAATTGACACACTTTACCACCTCTGCCTTGCTTCTTTGATCTATTAATTAAGAGTACTCCAGTAGCAGGTGGCATTGAGACAGTGCAAGGCAAATTGGACACATCTCCTTGCCAAACCCAAACCATTCAGCATGCAATGTCATTCCATTTTTTTAAAATGAAATAGAATTGGAGGGGGGAAAAAAGCAGGGCCCAGGCACAAAGCAGTAAAGGTAAAGAATACAGCAGAGAATAAGGTAGTGAATTTTTTTTAAATTAATACAATAACATAAATGGATTTTTAAAAGAAAACAATCAAATTGTACAATTATGCCCCTTCAGAAAGACAGCGTTTTAAATTTAGGCCATAAAAGGAGAATGAGGTGCAGTGAAATGTGAGGACTGTTAGTAAAGCACCAGACTGCTCTCATGCAATCCTGACCCTCACTTTAGGGAAACAAAACACTTTGGAGACTAGCTAGCATTGTCAAACAGACATGAAACAGAGTAATGGAGAAAGGAAGCTTCAAAACAAATTGCTATATTAAATGTTGAGTTCACTAATAAAAGTACACAGAAATGAGAGCTAGGTCATACTAACCACATCATTAGGAAGGCTTTGAAGATCATCAAATGGTGTTTCCAGCGTATTGTTGTCCACATTTAGTAACACAACATCTTCTAAGGCCATGTTCCTCACTTTCTGTTGTAGGAAGAATGAAATGGTTTTGTTGATATTTTAAGAAAACTTATCAACCCACACCTGTTTTAAGAATACAATTTGAAATCTAAAATCAACAACAAAATCTAGACTTCATATACTTGGGTGTAAAACCAAATTACTCTTACTATGTTACTGATACACACAAGAGATCTCTGGAAAAATGTTACAATGTGCAATGGAAGCTAGTTTAGGAGAGCCTCATTTTAGGACACGACTGTTTCAAATAAATCAGCCTACCGTGTGTCGTATGTCTGTTTGAAAGTTTATGTATTAGCTTCAAACTTTAAATCTTTAATGATTTAATATCAACAGTACACACAAGATCTGAAAACAATTTGCAAATTCATCCTTTTATATACATGGCATTTATGGAATCATAGAATCACTATAGTGTGGAAACAATTTCTATGCATTATTATCAGAATCAAACCAAGAGCAGTTCCTTACAAGTTGCAATTGGAGTATAATTAAATAAAGCATGGTTTCTGTAAATTGGTCAAATTTTCAATAGGTACGTGTTGTTTATTTATATCCCCATTTTGATGGAAACCAAATTTTGCATTATTAGTTTTATGAACGACACACTCCATGCAATCAAGGGGTCCAGAAATCCATCTTAGCAACTGCTGAACACATTGTTTATTACATCTATAAATGTAGCTTCCCAAGAATTACAGACTTAATCAGTAAGGGCTGTTTTCTTAGTGCAAACAGTGCTTTGAATTTTCTAAATGACATCAACACAGTTAAAATGCATTAACTTTTCAAACAAACTACAGGGGGCCTTATTCACCAGTCTATTAAATAGAAAGTAGTTAGTACTATTTGTCTTGATGATATGTTTTTTTAAACCCTCCCTCAAGATATAACTTGACCACACTGTGTCACTTGCTATCATTTTCTCAGGGTGACTAAATGCAATTTCAGACAATTAAAAATATACAGAAGTGTTCTCTAAACCCTTGGAATAAGATAAGGCGGCAAACGTCAAATACCACAAAAGAAAAGCTGATCTCATTCCTCCCATAGCTGGAATGAGCTCAAATGAATTATACAACATATTATAAATCAACGTTAAGCTTTGGTATCTTTCGTACTTTAACTTTTTAAACAGTGCTTTGACTCTAAAATGATTTAAGGGATTGTGGTGAGAATATACTTTGTTTCCAAGAAGACATAAAGCTGTCTTTTTTACGGACACCAATATGTCAATCTGGCTGCCAGAAGCAGGAAAAGCTGACGATATAAAATTTTATGATTTCATGCCCCAGCAGCAGACAGAACGACTTAATGAAATCCTCGTCAGATTTACAATCTGAAGCAGCTATTCAACAGAAAGATATGGCTAAGCGAGACATGTCCTTTGACCTTTAAACTCTTTGATCCTTGCACAGCGTGTGGGCTACTAACCCCTTCTGTGCATTTTTCACTTTCCTGTTCCGAGTGTCCTCGGCAGCACTGATCCTAAACAGGTGATTTGAGGTTATAGTATCATAAACAGCTGTGACTAACTGGCTGTCAAAGATCTACAACTAACTAAACGAACTTGAAGAAGTTTTTCCTTTGTTAAATCAAATACAGCATTTTCTGTTGTGTATCTTTAAATTGAACACTTTTTGCTGAGTTGAGTATGCCCAGAAGTATCATTATGCTTATTAATGTGATACAATTAAAGAATATATATTGCTCATGCAAGAGACTGTCCTAGGTATAAACAAAGTGGGCATCTGGGATTACTAACATTGACAGAGATGGCAACCAGGAATATCTTCAAAGGATGCATCACAAATCCACTTTGTTGCAATTCTATCTCAATTTCTACTGTAAGAATTGTCCTTTCTGTTGTTTCAGTGAACTCACTCAACATACACAAACATAAGAATTGATTATTCAACAATTCCAACTTGTTTGGCCATTCAATAAGATCATGGCTAATAAGTCTGTATTTCAAATTTCACACTCCCATCTACCCCCAGTAACCCTAGATACCCCTGCCTAACAAGAATCTATGCACCTCTGTGTTAAAAATATTCAAAGAACCCAGCTAACCTGTCTTTTGATACAGAATATTCCAAAGTTGCACAACACTCAGAAAACATTCTCCTCATCTCGGTCCCAAAGGGATGATCTCAGTATTAAAAGCTATCTCCTAGTTCTGGACTCAGCCACAAAAACATCCATTCCACATCCACTTCAATCAAGTCACCCCCCTCATTCTGCTAAACTCCAGTGAACCAAGCCCAGCCTATCTTACCTATCCTCATTCCAGGTATCAATCTCGTTAATCTCATTTGAACTGCCTCCAATGCATTTAAATTCCTCCTTATTTAAGGATGCCAAAATTGACATGATAGTATTCGAGATGGGATTTCACCAATGTCCTGTATAACTAAAGCAAAACATTTTTACTTTTAAATTTAATACCACTCGTAATGAGGAAATGAATCTATTAACCAAATAGACAAATAGTTTATCTAGCTTGAATGTTTCTCTGACAGCCAGTTTATCCGACTGACATTAAAACGGCACTGATAAAAGTACTGGTTTTATTGCAAAAGCCCAAAAAAGCAATTCTAATATTTCTTTTGTCTGATCATATGCAATCAGATGTAGGTTGGCCAAATTTGGAGAAAATCAAAATGCCTTTAAAAGAACATAAATGAAACTGTAGAAATTTTGAGTTAGCCCATTTTTACTATTTATTTACAGATTTGTCCAATAATCAAACTGGTTAAGGCATTCATAAATCAACAGATTTAATGTATCAACATGAATGCACAAGATCCTCTGATGGAGATTTGTCAGTAGTAAATTTCATTCTTTAATTAACCTGAATTAAGTTAACCTACTGTAAGTTTACTTCACTATTTAGGGCATACCGTAAAATTTCTTTACCATTGGATGGCCTCTTTTGATATTATTCCTGGTCAAGAAAACATGCAAAAGTGCACATAAAAACAAACTAGGTGAAGACAGGTAAACTAGAGCACTAGTTATTATTTCAGAATTTCTGTAATATCTTTCAACACACCTCCTACACTTTTAGCCCTGAAAATAGTTGAGTGTCTTTACCTTAACTCAAAGAACCATAATGCTGACACAATAGACTGTACAATATTAATAATTCTTACATACATGCCCACACTTTTATAGAACTGGTAAATCGGATTCCTTCACACAAAAAATTAAAAGATCGTGAATGTCATTTGCAAGGGCCATGACTGGTTGAACAGAATATATTCATTGACAATGCTTGTATGTACCCTGCAATCATGAGTGCAGTGAGTGTCTTGTGGCAGCATTCATATTTCTAATGTATACAGGCTGAATATTTTGAACAGACATCATCTTTGACCAGTGACATCTTTATCGCACAGCAACAGATTCAGGCTCTGAAAACTCTTAATTTTGTACCAAACTGTTGATGCTTAGGTACAATCCTGTCCCATTCACCTTCATCCATTAAATTAATACACATTGCCTGATCATCCATTCATGATATCCCTATGAATAGGGATGAATCAAAGCTTTTAGGAAAAAACGGCAGAATTTGGCAATGACAAAGTTATGGGTTCATACACATGCAAACAGTCATTTTTCCATTTGCTAGAATAAAAGCTAGATATCACAGTGAAAAAGCTAATGCTAGTTAAGCATATAGTAGATCCAAGATATTTCAATTTCTAAACTTGGCCAAATAGTTAGGCCTTCGGTTTGCCCAAAGTGACAATTTTCATATCAACATCATTTGTGGGTGGCACAGTGGTTAGCACTGCTGCCTCACAGCGCCAGAGACCCGCTTCAATTCCCACCTCAGGCAACTGTGTGGAGTTTGCACATTCTCCCAGTGTCTGCGTGGGTTTCCTTCGGGTGCTCAGGTTTCCTCCCACAGTCCAAAAATGTGAAGGTTAGGTGAATTGGCCATGCTAAATTGCCCACAGTGTTAGGTGAAGGGGTAAATGTCGGGAAATGGGTCTGGGTGGGTTGCGCTTCGGTGGGTCGGTGTGGACTTGTTGGGCCGAAGGGCCTGTTTCCACACTGCAAGTAATCTATCTAAATCTATCTATCTAAAAAAGTAATCGAACATAGATAAGTATCAGCTGAAAGCATAAAAGAAAATGGAATGAAAATTTTAGCACATGACAGGAAATCTTGCAGCGGAGGCAGATATATTCCTTAATATTTCTTTAGAATGGTGTATTGCCTCCCTGGTGCCAGGATCAAGGATGTCTCAGAGAGGGTGCAGAATATTCTCAAAGAGGAGAGGGTCCAGCAGGAGGTCATTGTACAAGTTGGAACCAACGACAAAGGAAGGCAAAAGGATGAGATTCTCAAGGGAGAATAGAGAGTTAGGCAGGAATTTAAACAGGAGGTCCTCGAGGGTAGTAACATCTGGATTACTCCCAATGGTACAAACTACTGAAGGTGGGAAGAGGAGGATAGAGCAGATGAATTAGTGGCTGAGGATCTGGTGCACGTGCATGTTCACATTTTTAGATCACTGGAATCTCTTCTGGGGTAAAAGTGACCTGTACAAGAAGGAGGAATTGCACCTGAATTGGAAGGAGGTTGGGATCAAGGGAGATGGTGAGGAAAGAGATCAATGTGAGACTGGTACAGTTAGGAAATGCAGCAAATCAAAAGGTCAGGCCAGGAAAGTGCAAAACAAAGAACAAGCTAGGACTGATAAATTAAAATGCATTTACTTCAATGCAAGAGGCCTAACAGAGAAGGCAGATGAACTCAAGGCATGATTAGGAACATGGGACTGGGATATCATAGCAATTAGAGTCGTGGCTCAGGGATGGACAGGACTGGCAGCTTAATGTTAAGGACACAAAGGGTACAGGAAGGACAAAAAGGGGGGGGGGGCGTAAAGAGGGGAAGGGGAGTGGCATTATTGGTAAGGAATAACATTACAGCTGAACTTAGGGAGAATATTCCTAGGAATATATCCAGGGAAGTTATTTGGGTGGAACTAAATTAAGAAAGGGATGATCACCTTATTGGGATTGTATTGTAGGCCCCTAACAGTCAGCAGAAAATTGAGAAATAAATGTGTAACAAAATTTCAGTTATCTGTAGGGATAATAGGGTGGTTATGGTAGGGGATTTTAACTTTGCAAACATAGACTGGGACTGCCATAATGTTGAGGAGATGGAGATGAATTTGTTGCGCACATACAAGAACATTTTTCTTAGTCAGTATGTGAATGTACCTACAAGAGAAGGTGCAAAACTTGACCTACTCTTGGGAAATAAGTCACGGCAGGGGCCAGCAACCAAAGTTCTATTAGTTTTAAAATAGTAATGGAAAAGGATAGACTGGATCTAAAAGTTGAAGTTCTAAATTGGAGGAAGGTTATTTTTGACAGTAATAGGTAAGAACTTTCAAAAGCTGATTGGGGGCAGATGCTCGGAGGTAAAGATTACATTAGATTACTTACAGTGTGGAAACAGGCCCTTCGGCCCATCAAGGGTCCATTAGAAAATGGGAAGCCTTCAAAAATGAGATAATGAGTGTCCAGAGACAGTGTATTCCTGTTATGGTGAAAGGAAAGGCTGGTAGGTGTAGGGAATGCTGGATGACCAGAGAAATTGAGGGTTTGGTTAAGAAAAAGGAGGAAGCATGTCAGGTATAGACAGTATAGATCGAGTGAATCCTTATAAAAGTATAAAGGCAGTAGGAGTATACTTAATAAGGAAATCAGGAGAGCTAAAAGGGGACGTGAGATAGCTTTTCCAAATAGGGTTAAGGAGAATCCAAGGAGTTTTTATTAATATATTAAGGACAAAAGGATAACTAGGGAGAGAATAGGGCCACGCAAAGATCAACAAGGCGGCCTTTGTGTGGAGTCGCAGGAGATGTGGGAGATACTAAACGACTATTTTGCGTCTATTGTAGAGAAAGACATGGAAGATATAGAATGCGGGGAAACAGATGCTGACATCTTGAAAAATGTCCATATTACAGAGGAGTTGGTGCTGGATGTCTTAAAAACATATGAAAATGGATAAATCCCCAGGACCTGATCAGGCGCATTCTAGAACTCCGTGGGAAGCTAGGGAAGTGATAGCTGGGTCCCTTGCTGAGATATTTGCATCATCGATAGCCTTCCAGCACCTCACCTGTGACTATGTCCATGCAACTGGTATAATTGGCAAAGAGCTGGGAGATGGTTTGCCACCTGTCTGTTAAGACTTGCCATGAGACTAATACAAGGGTATCAACGACAAAAAGTCACTGTTATTGTGAAAAATTGGCTTTTACCAGCTTTTAAACGTTACTGCAGAGAAACTATTCCATCAATCTGTAGTCAAAATAATTAGACATAATTAAGGGATGAGCTTAATTATACAATAAACAAATATATCTGGTTAATCTAGAAAGATACCAGAGCAGTACTGTTCCACTTCACAGCAATTAGCTGATTAAATTTTTCTTCCTTGTTAGTGATGAAACTAAGACGAAAAATAACTAAGATTAAAAGCATGGGGGCAAATGAAAACTCATGCCTATGATTTCAGGTCATTGAAAATATTACTTCAAGAAAGCCTTAAAATGACTCAATTTTCCTTATCAAAGTATAGCCACAATATGGATATGAAGTGAATTTTAATCAATATCATATGCGCCCAAGATTTTGCAAAGCAAAAAGCAAAGCGGTTTAATACATGCTGTTGGGAAATTGTTAGAAACCATGATTAAGGAAGTAATAACAAGACATTTGAAAAATAAAAATCCATCAGAGTCAGCATCATTTTACGAAGGGTAAATTGTGTTTAACTAATCAGTGTGAGATAAGTGTGAGGTTAACTATTTTGGTTGGAAGAATAAAACAGCAACGTATTACCTAAATGGAGAGAAACCTCAAGATGCTTCAGTGCAGTGTGATCTGGGTGTCCTTGTACATGAACTGCAGAAAACTAGTATGTCGGTACAGTAGACAATAAGGAAGGCAAATACAATGTTGGCATTTGTTGCTAAAGGAATAGAAGATAAATTTTGAAAAGTATTGCTGCAGCTGTACAAGGCATTCATCAGACTGCACTTGAGAGCATTGCATACAGTTTTGGTCCCCTTACTTGTGCAGGGATGCAGTTGCATTGGAGGCAGTTCAGGGGAGATTCACTAGATTGATTCCAGAAATGTTTTACGGAGAGATTGAGCAGCTTAAAGCATACATTCTCTAGAATTTACATAAATGAGAGGAAAGCTGATTGAAGGATATAAAACACTAAAGGGGCTTGACAAAGTACACGCAGAGAGGATACGGGGGAAATCTAGAATGAGAGATCATGATTTTAGACTAAGGAGTAGCAGATTTGAAACATAAATAAGGAGGAATTACTTCTCTCAAAAGGGTCATGAATCTATGGAACTCAACCCCAAAGTGCAGTGGGTGCTGGGACACTAAATAAATGAGATAGACAGATTTTTAATTAGCAACAAATTAAACGGTTATGGAGAAAGAGCAGGAAAGTGGGAATGAGATAGAGATGAAACTAGCCATGATCATATTGAATGGCAGAGCAGGCTCGAGGGACTGAATTGCCTATTCCTGCTCCTAGTTTTTTTATATTCTTGTGTTCTTAAAAGCACTAAAACATAATAACTCATGAATATTGCTTTGTCTGACAATGTTTAAACCTTAATATTTCGTTCAGGTAAAATAAACATACTGGCTGGTTAGGTGAATGTAGTAATTATTTTAAATGCTCACAGAAAGAGCACAAGAAAATAGGTACATAACACATGCATCACAATAAATGTCTTGCATTTCTTTTGCTAACCGTAAGCATATGGGGTGGGCAGTGGTAATATCACTTGGCAAGTAATCCAGAATCCCAGGTTGATATTTTATGGACATGGGTTTGAAACTCACCATGGTAGATGGTTAGATTTAAATTCAATGAAAAATATGGAATAAACAGTTGGCCTAAATTTCATCACATAATTATCATCAATTGTCTTAAAAATCCATCTGGTTGACTAACATCGTTTAAGGAAGGAAATCTGCAATTCCTTACCTGGAAAGTGATACTCATCTGTATCAGGGTGAGGGATTTCAGTGAGGGGGATCTTGACCAACTGGGAAGTTAATGGGACTGAGGGTAGTAATAGCGAGGCAAATTATGAACAACACTGTTTGAGACAGATGATACGAATTGGAATGATAACAAAAATGACAAGTATAATGAGGAACTTCAAGAGGGCCTTTCCTAAGGGACCGAACCATCCACCCATCCAGCTCCACAGATCCCAAGAGGAACTTGTGTCACAGAGCTTGGATGCAGATTTTCGAATGTGATTGGCAAGGTTGGTGATGTTCTCACTGGAATCAGGAATATAGGTGCAACATTCACAGCCAATAAGGGAACAAGTGCCCTTTCCCGGCTAGTAAATAATCTAAAGCCAATCTGTTTTGTTGGGCAACTGTGCAAATTGCGACCACCTCCGCACTAAGTTGGTCAAGAGCTGCCACCATTTCATTTTCTATTTCCTCTAGAACAGAGGCCAATTTTCTGACCCTTGTTGCCACTAGCGCAGTCCCATATGAAGGGAAGAGAATGGCAAAGAACTGCTCAGCATCTGTTATAGCTGTCCTGGTGGGAGGCCAAGGCTGTTGGAATGGGGAGGAGTGTGAGTGGTAAATAAAGGGGACCACATACCCTAGATAGCAACTACCAGTCCAGGAGGCTGGCTGCCAGGGGTAGGCTTTGTGGCTGCAAATGAAATAGGTGCCATTACATGTTCTCAAGTGACTGGTTTGAGTTCCAGTCCAAAGAGTTGTGAACTTGGCACTGTGGTAGTCTTGTTGGAAATATCAAGATTCAGGATACTCCCAGCGGAAGTGGATCGGCACAAGGATGGGTTAGGGAGCAGGGAATGAATACATTTACTGGTTCCAGCATCCCGCGTAGTTGCTTTCAAAGCAGATGGTTCTCATGGGTACCCTTTCCTGTGATATTAGTGAGGAACAGAACTGGGGGTGTATACAAGAGGTTGTATTAAGGCTGGAACCAAACCTTATATTTTTCCATACTATAACCTTCACACTCCCAAGTGAACTTATTGTTAGCGGAATAATTGGTCCCATCAGAGCCTCGCATAAAAGAGTCGTGAGATTCCCAGTCAAACCTACTGCCTCCCCAAGGTGAAGATATCAGAGGACCTGTTTTGTTCCAACCACCATTCAGCTGGTTCGGATTCATTAAATGGAATGGGTCTTCGGGGATTCCTCCCTTTGAATGTATCAGGACATCGGTGCATACCCAGCAGCTAGAGTGGATAACCTTCTTTGCATAAATGTAAGTCATGTAGGCGGCACGGTGGCACAGTGGTTAGCACTGCTGCCTCACAGCGCCGGAGACCCGGGTTCGATTCCCGCCTTAGGCGACTGACTGTGTGGAGTTTGCACATTCTCCCAGTGTCTGCGTGGGTTTCCTCCGGGTGCTCCGGTTTCTTCCCACAGTCCAAAGATGTGCAGGTCAGGTGAATTGGCCATGCTAAATTGCCCGTAGTGTTAGGTAAGGGGCAAATGTAGGGGTATGGGTGGGTTGCGCTTCGGCGGGGCGGTGTGGACTTGTTGGGCCGAAGGGCCTGTTTCCACACTAAGTAATCTAAATCAATCTAAAAGTGTTGACATGCAATTCCCTTGTGACAGGGTGCATCATCCCATCTTTCCTATTCCCCTCATGCCCAGTCAGTATGAACAAGGCAATGAGGAGCACAGAGACTAAAATGGCGATCAGTCTCCACATATTGTATCTGGCGGGTGAACTGATGCCTCCAGCGTTTTCTGCTTATGTTCCTCTAAGGGTGGCGCTTTCTTGCAGCAGGTTCCATGCATCCTCTCAGGTCTTCCCTTTATCTTGACAGCCATCCGGGTTACCAGGAAGACGAGGTATGGGCTTTTCCACCAAGGAGGCTGTTTTTACTGCTCAGTCATGGTATTGCTCTTACCTGGCTTGGCCCCTTGCCCTGCGTGGCGCTCGCCTGCCAGAACACACTGTAACAATCACATAACTTTTGCTTTTGTCATATAACTAATGAAATGTTTACCTGCACAAAGCGCAACTCAGCTAAACGTTATCAATGTGCAAATGTAGTATCTGGAGTGTGCATTGACTCAAGGTCTGAAAACATTAGATCATTAAAGCAAGGCCTCAGACTTTGCCTGGTATATGCTCACATAGGCCAACTTGTGACTATCTAGTGGTTATGTATCTGATTGAGCAACCCTCAGCTTGGACAATATAAATCCCCAGCGAATCTAGAATGTTTTGGAGTTGCACCAGAGCATACGAAGGAAAGGTGTGCTCCTCCTGATACCACGCAATAAAGTTTGCCAGTGCTCAAAGTCCAGGGAACTTCTTCAACATCTGGTCTACATATGACACCAGATCCTACAGCAATGTAATTGGCTCTTAATTGCCTTTTGTGCAATTATGCATGGGTAAAAAATGCTGGCCTGACATTTTCTCACACATCCCATGAATGAATAAACACATCAAGGGTGAAAAGTGTTGAATTTTCTATTGATTTGATAGATTTTAATCGACCACAAAAAGCTTAGATTTTAGATATGCAGTGTATTTCCAAGTGTTATCAATTCTGAAGACCGAAGGAAGCAATACAATTTTAGCCACAAATTTAAATACTCTTAATTCTAACTTTAATAAAAAATATTAAGAAACCTTCTAACTTACGTTAGCATCTATGTAATTGTGAAGATTTAAATACAGCTTTGTTGAAATGATTAGAAACAATAAATAATCAGATTTTAAAGACATATACGAAATATAATTCAATTCCATTGATTAAGCAAAATAAACTTACCTCCATTAAACTAGAATGCACTCCTATGAGGTAGGGCATTGGAGCACTAAAAATAGGAAAAAGAATTTATGTTAATTATTGATGTTAAATCCACTGAGTATTAACTCTACAATATTGATGATTAGATCATTTTAAAGCCTCACCTGAGTTAGTTTTATAATCTTTAATGACAATTATTAAAAATGGTCATTTTGGATTCATTTTAAAAGGTTTTCTGTAGCTGGATGAAACAAGAATATTCATCTTTTCTCTCTCAAAATTGGTATACATCTTTAGAGCTACAACTATCCTAATCAGAACATAAACCTGAACGAATAATAATATTATGATGGTGCCACGAGGTATACAAGTCACTTAGCTAATATTTCACAATAAGATTATGGTTGAAGTCATTCAAGGTGCAATTCAACTTCTGCAGAAGCATGAGATAGATGACATTAAATCAACAATCAACTGTGCACATTGCCACGTTTGCTTATATTTACATTAAAGCTACTGGAGAAGAAAACTATGTAAAACACGCCATTAATTTTGCATTATTGTGCAATTGATTTAAAAAAAAATGTCAATACAAATACCATTGTGAGAAGAGACTGATGAATGGGGATTATGGGACGCTTGGGGTAAAGCTCCAGCTGCTAAAACTTGAGAATCTTGCCTGTGAGACAGATTCACGTAAACAATCTAATCAAGTGGAGACAAGGTCGATGTTGATGTGGGGAGGGGAGGTTGAGGGTGAAAGAAGAAATCATGCATTTTTGTATTTAAGGAATGAGGAGGTCTGGGGAATTAGAAGCGGAGGAGGAGGTAGTTAGTCAAGTGAACCTTTTGCAACTATATGATTGGATTACTCAAATTTGTATCGGTGGAATGCCTATGATCATTCTTGACAGTAGGACTTCTTGCATGTTCGTATCCAATTTTAAAAAATGCTAGTTTTGAACCACTCAGGGCACTTTTGGGTTAACAGAGCAAACCCTCTTCCTTGTTTACAATACATTTTCATAGATCCAAAAACATTACGGTCTAGTTAGTGCAATTTTTATTTTATCCATGACACTGGCTCTGCACGATCAAACCAGTGTTTTCCAACTGAAAGCCGATATGCTAACATTGAACCAATAGAAAAATCAAAAATATAGAGCTTAAAAAATATTCATAGTGAATCAGTATTAAACATGTTAACATTCTGGTTAATTCAAGATGGAGGACGGGAAAGCTTTCGGGCTGTAACAGCTGCTCCTTTTTTTTTTGAGGAACTTTAGGTGCTGGAGATGATTTCCTCGAATTCCAGGAGCAGCAGTTACTGTTTTAAATGCTGTTGCATTGTTTTGGAACTTTGAAAAAAAAAAGTCAAAACAACAGCAGTTTTAAAAGGGAGAAGAACAAACAAAGGAAGCACATAGTGAGGTCAGTGAAGGAGAGACAGAAAGAAAAAAACTGACACTGCCTTTGCTGTTTGAAGTCATGGATCGCTGGACATCGGAGTGCATCTGGGAAAATAAACGAACAGTGAAATTCACAACTGATCTTGGAGGAACTGTTGGGTGAAGTTTACAGCACAGAAGCAGATAAAGTGTATTGTTGTTTTAAGTGAGACCTACTGAAAGTCTGCAGTAGTGAGTAGAGTGGGTTCTTTCTTGATTATATGTTTTTAGAGATATGTCTCTTGATTAAACTTAAAATATAAGCCACAACTATTAATTTAACCTGGGGCAATATTTGTAGAGGAATAAGATGGTGTTATTGTCTGTGTCTGCAGATTGTTAAGAAGCAAAAATGGCCTTTAGTAGAGTGAAATGTGCTTCTTGTCAGATGTGGGAGTTTAAAGAGAGTTTATGGATTACAGCAGAATATATCTGCCATAAATGCTATTCGCTGCGAACCTTATCAGATTGAATGGATCGGTTGGAGATACAGTTAGAAGCAATGAGGAATTGGCAATAACAACAGTCTGTGATGGATGGCAGTTATAGGAAGGGGGGAAAGTCTCAGATACAGTCACATAGATGGGTTAACTCCAAGAAAGCTAAAAGAGGTAGGCAGCTAGTGCAAGAGTCTTTTGTGGATATACCCATTTCAAACAGGCATGCAGTTTTGGAATATGTGGGGCGGGGGGGGGGAAATGGATTCTCAGGGGAACATAGCACAAACAGCCAAGTTGCTGGTATTGAGACTGGCTCTAATGCAACGAGGGGTACGTTGGGTTCCAAGAGATCAATTGTTAGGGGATTCACTAATCTGAAATATAGACAGACTTTTCTGTGACCAGCAGTGAAAAATCAGAATGGTGTGTTGCTTCCCTGGTGCCAGGATGAAGGATGCTGAAAATGTGTTGCTGGAAAAGCACAGCAGGTCAGGCAGCATCCAGGGAACAGGAGAATCGACGTTTCGGGCATAAGCCCTTCTTCAGGAATGAGGAAAATTTGTCCAGCAGGCTAAGATAAAAGGTAGGGAGGAGGGACCTGGGGGAGGGGCGTTGGAAATGCGACAGGATGAAGGATGTCTCAGAGAGGGTGCAGAATGTCCTCACGGGAGAGAGGGGCTAGCAAGGGTCCACACTGGAACCAATGACATAGGAAGGGAAAAAATTGAGAATCTGAAAGGAGATTACAGAGAGTTAGGCAGGAATTTAAAAAAAGAAGGTCCTTGAGAGTAGTATATCTGGATTACTCCCAGCGCCCATGAGCTAGTGAGGGCAGGAATACGAGGATACAGCAGATGAATGCATGGCTGAGGAGTTGGTGTACGGGAGAAGGATTCAAATTTTTGGATCATTGGAATCTCTTTTGGGGTAGAAGTGACCTGGACAAGAAGGACGGACTGCACTCAGGGAGATAGTGAGGAAAGAGGTAAATCTGACACTGATACAGTTGATAACAGAAGCGAGTCATACAGTCAGGGCAGGCAGGGACAAGATAGGACAAGTAAAGGGGCCTAACAGGGAAGGCAGATGAACTCAGGGCATGGTTAGGAACATAGGACTGGGATATCATAGCAATTACAGAAACTTGGCTCAGGGATGGGCAGGACTGGCAGCTGAATGTTCCAGGATACAAATGCTACAGGAAGGATAGAAAAGGGAGGCAAGAGAGGAGGGGGAGTGGCATTTTTGATAAGAGATAGCAGTACATCTGTGCTGAGGGAGGATATTCCTGGAAATACATCCAGTGAAGTTATTTGGGTGGAACTGAGAAATAAGAAAGGGATGATCACCTTATTGGGATTGTATTCTAGACCTCCTAATAGTCAGAGGGAAACTGAGAAACAAATTTGTAAGGAGATCTCAGCTATCTCAAGAATAATAGGGTGATTATGGTAGGGGATTTTAACTTTCCAAACATAGACTGGGACTGCCATAGTAGCAAGGGTTTAGATGGAGAGAAATTTGTTAAGTGTGTACAAGACAATTTTCTGATTCAGTATATGGATGTACCTACTAGAGAAGGTGGAAACCTCTTGGGAAATAAGGCAGGGAGGTGACTGAGATGTCAGTGGGAGAGCACTTTGGGGCCAGCGACCATAATTTTATTAGATTGGAGAAAGGCCAATTTTGACAGTATTAGGCAAGAATGTTCGAAAGCTGATTGGGGGCAGATGTTCGCAGGTAAAGGGACGGCTGGAAAATAGGAAGCCTTCAGAAATGAGATGAGAATCCAGAGAAAGTATATTCCTGTTAGGGTGAAAGGAAAGGCTGGTAGGTATAGGGAATGCTGGATGACTAAAGAAATTGAGAGTTTGGTTAAGAAAAAGAAGGACGCCTATGTAAGGTATAGACAGGATAGATCGAGTGAATCCTTAGATATTTGTATCATCGATAGTCACAGGTGAGGTGCCAGAAGACTGGAGGTTGGCTAACATGGTGCCACGGTTTAAGAAGGGTGGTAAGGACAAGCCAGGGAACTATAGACCAGTGAGCCTGGCGTCGGTGGTGGGCAAGTTGTTGGAGGGAATCCTGAGGGTGTACATGTATTTGGAAAGACAAGGACTGATTAGGGATAGTCAACGTGGCTTTGTGCGTGGGAAATCATGTCTCACAAACTTGATTGAGTGTTTTGAGCAAGTAACAAAGAGGACTGATGAGGGCAGAGCGGTAGATGTGATCTATATGGATTTCACTAAGGCGTTTGACAAGGTTCCCCATAGGAGATTGATTAGCAAGGTTAGATCTCATGGAATACAGGGAGAACTAGCCATTTGGATATAGAACTGGCTCAAAAGGTAGAAGGTGGTGTGGAGGGTAATGTTTCACACTGGAGGCCTGTGACCAGTGGAGTGCCACAAGGATCGGTGCTGGGTCCTCTACTTTTTGTCATTTACATAAATGACTTGGATGCGAGCATAAGAGGTACAGTTAGTAAGTTTGCAGATGAAACCCAAATTGGAGGTGTAGTGGACAGCGAAGAGGGTTACCTCAGATTACAACAGGATCTGGACCAGATGGGCCAATGGGCTGAGAAGTGGCAGATGGAGTTTAATTCAGATAAATGCCAGGTGCTGCCTTTTGGGAAAGTAAATCTTAGCAGGACTTATACACTTAATGGTAAGGTCCTAGGGAATGTTGCCGAATAAAGAGACCTTGGAATACAGGTTCACAGCTCCTTGAAAGTGGAGTTGCAGGTACATAGGATAGTGAAGGCGGCGTTTGGTATGCTTTCGTTTATTGGTCAGAGTGTTGAGTACAGGAGTTGGGAGGTCATGTTGCAGCTGTACAGGACATTGGTTAGGCCATTGTTGGAATATCGTGTGAAATTCTGGTCTCCTTCCTATCGGAAAGATGTTGTGAAACTTGAACGGGGGTTCAGAAAAGATTTACAAGGATGTTGCTGGGGTTGGAGGATTTGAGCTATAGGGAGAAGCTGAACAGGGTGCGGCTGTTTTCCCTGGAGCGCCGGAGGCTGAGGGGTGACCTTATAGTGGTTTACAAAATCATGAGGGCATGGGTAGAGTAAATAGGTAAAGCCTTTTCCCTGGGATTGGGAAGTCCAGAACTAGACGGCATAGGTTTAGGGTGAGAGGGGAAAGATATAAAATGAACCTAAGGGGCAACGGTTTCCACACAGAGGGTGGTATATGTATGAAATGAGCTGCCAGAGGAAGTGGTGGACACTGGTACAATTACAACATTTAAGAGGCATTGGATCGGTATACGAATAAGAAGGGTTTGGAGGGATATGGGCCGGGTGCTGACAGGTGGGACTAGATTGGGTTGGGATATCTGGTCGGCATGGACAGGTTGGACCGAAGGGTCTGTTTCCATTCTGTACATCTCTATGACTCTATGATGATTGACATCCAACATTTGCAATCCACGCACAATGTCAGTGGAAGGGGTGTGCGTGCAGCCGGTGCCTGTTGATCATGCCTGCACTGCGGGTTGGCCGTGCTGTGGTTTCCTGCTGTGGTTTCCACACCGAGCTTCCCGTTCAGTTTGGTTGCTAACTTAGAACTTAGTATGCTGTACATCTCTATGACTCCAATTAAACTGTTCATAAATTCTCTTCAATGTGGAAGCAGGCCATTCGGCCCATCCAACCTACACTGATCCTCCAAAGAGCATCCCACCCAGAGCCATCCCGCTACCCTATCCCTATGACCCTGCATTTCCCATGGCCAAGCCACCTGGCCTGCACATTTTTGGACTGTGGGATGAAACCAGAGCATTTGGAGGAAACCAGGGAAGAATATGCAAATTCCATATAATCGCCAGAGTGTGGAATCGAACTCAAATCCCTCTCACTGAGGCAGCAGTGCCACATCTGTTAAATGATACAATTTTAATAGTTTTGATTGATTTTTTAAAAAAAAATTACATCCATGGTTAAAATATGTTTCTGTTAGTGCATAATAATTGCACAGCAGATTACAAAACCTTTCAAGGATAAATTTAACAAAAACATATCTAGTTTTTGTTTCCATATTCATGTAAAAAATCTATATAGTTTTAGTTTTCCCTTCAAACTACTCCACAGACATTTACAAAAGAACACAGAACTGCTTAAAAAAGAAAGTACATAATAAACCTCAATAAAGCGACATGACTATTCACAATGGGGAAAAAGCTCACACAAGTCAATAGGTTGAACATGTTAAGCCATCAAAAGAATGAAGCACAAATTACATAAACATTCTCAGACAATAAAGGAGGAATAGATCAAAGGCCTACTTCTATATATATGGTGTATTCATATAAAATATATATTTATATGAGAGAATTCATGCTAGGCCTCAGAAGATTATCGTACAGCTTATGCTTCAAATTTAACATCTTATTATTAACCTCCAGTGCAGTATGTATCAAAGATGAAAAATTTTTTGAAGCTTCCTTTAAATAAAATATTCATGAAACCTGTCTTTGAAAGAAAAGGATCTGCCAGAGATTTTCTATAAAGAAACTGGCACTTTATGTTAGGAAATGAATTATCAGAGTTATGACTGGAAAATGGCAGTGTATCATTTTTTCCCTTGCTTAAACTTACTTCCCCTCTTAGTCAAAATGGGAGGTCCAATTTAACAATGCAATGTAAATGTGGCTTGTGAGAGAATGTCCAGAACCAATTGTCCAAAGCAATTCTATTTCATCCTAGGTTTTGCCATCTTTTACATTTGAATCCAGCATGAGATTTGCATAGCACACTTACAAACATACATAATTAGTTTTCTGACACCATAAAAGTTCACAAATGCATTGTGGACATAAAGCTTTGTTTTTTTTAATTCATTCATGGGATGTGGGTATCATTGGCAGGCCAGTATTTATTGCTGGTTCCTAGTTGTCCTTGAGAAGGTGGTGATGAGCAGCCTTCCTGAACTGCTGCAGTTGATGTGGTGTAGGTTGGTTCACAATGCCCCTGAGGCCACAAAAGAACAGAACTCAGCTATATCCAGGAATCACAGGTTTATTTTTTTTTATAGATGGAAGGTTTTTGTTCAGTAATTATAGAACATTTGTAAAAGTTTTTATTTTAAAAAATCAAGCAATAGTTTTCACGTGACTGGATCGAAAAGTATATTAAGTTGTATTCCATGTTGTACCTAGCATTATATTTTGCTGTCCTTACATTGCAGGTAGGGTAGTTTTAGACCTTGTTTCAGGTTAGTTAGATGTTGTACTTGCAGAAATGCTGCAGTTTCAGCGGACAGTTGGATTATTTGCAGCAAAGTTAATTTTGCAATTTTTGTGACTGTGCTGATTTTTTTTCCCACCTAATATAGAACAAAAGGTGTACAAGAGAATGGCAGGAATGTAAAACCCAAGTTCTGCCTCAAGTATCATTTCCTATCTAATGGCAAAAAAAATGGCAGGTGAATTGGCCATGCTAAACTGCCCATAGTGTTAGGTGCATTAGTCATGGGTAAATATAGGGTAGGAGAATGGGTCTGGGTGGGTTACTCTTTGGAGGGTCGGTATGGACTTGTAGGACCAAAATGGCCTGTTTCCATACTGTAGGGAATTTAATCTAAAACATGCCAACATGTGGAGAAATCCTTATTCCCGTCAACTCCATTCAACACCCAAAAAAAAAAGCTTCTTTCAGGTTACCACAATTGGAATGAATCCTATTTACTTAGTTTTTGAAAACCCATTTCCACTGAGCTTAGTCAGTTAAAATTGCACATCTAACAATGACAAGGCACTTATCTAACATTCTCTCCATTTGTCTAGTTAGCACCAACCCAATTAATAGCTAGTACGTTACAGGGAGGCTGGCTAAGTAATCAAACTGAAACACAGGTTGAGAGAAAACTCTGCTTCCATTATGTGCTATCCTACTAAAAAGAAATGCCAAGTAATTGTAGAGAATGAATGTTTGGCGATCAATCTCAACAACCTGTTTCCTTGATTATTTGTCTAAATGTTTGAACTTCTTAATTCATGTTAGTTAACTGTTTAGTTCTTTAAAACTAGTAAGTTTGCAGGTGACACCAAAATTGGAGGTGTAGTGGACAGCAAAGGAGGTTACCTTAGATTACAACAGGATCTTGATCAGATGGGTCAATGGGCCGAGAAGTGGCAGATGGAGATTAATTCAGATAAATGCGAGGTGCTGCCTTTTGGGAAACAAATCTTAGCAGGACTTATACACTCAATGGTCAGGTCCTAGGGAGTGTTGCTGAACAAAGAGACCTTGGAGTGCAGGTTCATAGCTCCTTGAAAGTGGAGTCGCAAGTAGATAGGATAGTGAAAAAGGCATTTGGTACACTTTCCTTTATTGGTCAGAGTACTGAGTACAGGAGTTAGGAGGTAATGTTGCAGCTGTACAGGACATTGGTTAGGCCACTGTTGGAATATTGCGTGCGATTCTGGTCTCCTTCCTATCAGAAAGCTGTTGTGAAACTTGAAAGGGTTTAGAAAAGATTTACAAGGATGTTGCCAGGGTTGGAGGATTTGAGCTATAGGAAAAGGCTGAACAGGCTGGGGCTGCTTTCCCTGGAGCATCGGAGGCTGAGGAGTGATGTTCACGAGGATTACAAAATCATGAGAGGCATAGATAGGATAAATAAACAAAGTATTTTCACTGGGGTTGGGGAGCCCAGAACTAGAGGGCATCGGTTTAGAGTGAGAGGGGCAAAGTTTTAAAAGAGACCTAAGGGACAACTTTCTCACGCAGAGGGTGGTGCGTGTGGGAATGAGCTGCCAGAGGAAGTGGTGGAGGCTGGTACAATTGCAACATTTAAAAGGCATTTGGATGGGTATATGAATAGCAAGGGTTTGGAGGGATATGGGTCAGGTGCTGGCAGGTGGGACTAAATTAGGTTAGGATATCTGGTTGGCATGGACAGTTTGGACCGAAAGGTCTGTTTCCGTGCTGTACATCTCTTTGACTCTGACTCAATGACCGAGAATATGGGACAATGGTGGAATGATTGCCTCAATTTTAGATAATAAGATGTTTAATCATAGAATTTGGAAGCAAGCAGACTTAAGCATTGAGAATTGGGTAGTTGATAATCAACCAGCCTGTCAAAGTATAAAGAATTTACAGTTCTAATACCATCAGATTTTTTAGTCATGGGCAACTTATGTAACGTATATCTAATTTGACACATTTTGAAAGATGCTTTTGCTGAGAAATATTGGGTGTGGAGATTGGAAGACTACTTTAGGAATTTGTACAGGTGAGCTGGGAATGTCTGATGAAATAGTAGGACAAAAGGAAAAAAAAACAGAGGACAAGTGGGTTCAGCTGGTGGTCTCAGGCTACTGAAGAGAGACATGAGGCATGTCAAAATTATGTTAGAAATTGATGATGACAGGAACTAAATTTAATAACTGTTAAAGTACTCAAGAAAATAAACTTTCCTGCGGAGAATATTAATGAGAAGAACAGATCTCAAAATCACCACCATAAAGATGAGAGGTACAATTTTTAGGAAGATGGGAAAGCAACTATTAAACAAACAAGGAACTGGTGTAGACCACTCAGCCCTTCAAAGTCTGCCATTCAATGACAGTATGTTTGATCTAATTTTAACTTCAACTCTACAATTCTGCATATCCTTGATATTCTTCCATTCTCTTGGTAATCTCTGCCTTAAAAATATTTAAAGATTCTGCATCCACTGCCCTTTGCAGAAAGGAATTCCAAAGACACACTCACTTCAAAAAAAAAATTCCTCATCTCAGTTTAAAAATCAGGGATCACCTATTTAAGACAATGACCTCTAGTTCTATTTTCTATGTGATAAAAACAATGATTATTCCTATGATAGAAGTGGCAAACATGACAGCAAAAGTCTAAAAAAACAGGAATGGATAATAGTTGCAAGAATTTTTTAGATATTATTATGGACTGACTTTTACTTCTTAGTGTATAATTAAGTAGTATAATAATAAGATTATACAGAATGAGGCAAGGTGGCTTGGTCTACTACGTACTAGTAGATTCCACAAATATGTAGAATTGTCGTATGGAAGATCACTCTAAAGTTATGTGATGTCCCAAAGGAAATGAAAAATAGTAAACTTTTCAAAATAAGTTTTATTTTCCTTTGATCCTCAAAGGTAACCAAACAGAACTGTAGGATTTGCCACAAACTACACATATATTTGCCCTTGAATAGAAGATTATAATACAATGAGTCATCTCTTCTTCCTGCCAGCAATTACATTCCATTCAAAATTAATCCTCTTGGTTTGATATGATTGCAATTGTTGAACTGAATTAAAGCCTTGTCAGTCACCACAATTTTTCTGTTGTCATCTGTATATTTTACTGGTGAAAGCGATTTTGTAGTCATGAATGACAAAATCAGAAGTGAGATGTGCAAGTGATTCTCAGCAGTAAATGACAGTTAGCTGATAGCAACTAATCTTACCCTTAGCAGCATTAAA
Organism: Chiloscyllium plagiosum; assembly: GCF_037043375.1. Lineage (NCBI taxonomy): Eukaryota > Metazoa > Chordata > Chondrichthyes > Orectolobiformes > Hemiscylliidae > Chiloscyllium > Chiloscyllium plagiosum. The sequence goes on along the minus strand of NW_028270159.1, from coordinate 27,444,263 downwards.
GATTTCAAGAACTGAAGCACTCAGAAGTCCTGACTGTATTGTTGCACACATAGCATCTGGCTAATGTTAAACTTCATGTGAGGATATACAAGGTTAGGTACATAACAGTCAGAAAATGCTTTAAATAAGTATGTGCAATGTGTAACTATGGTACTTGTAATAACGGTTCTTGTAAATATTCGAGCAGAGTTCCACTGTCAGTTTGAAAGCTTGCTAAAATCCCTAAGTCTATGTTATAAAAATTAGCTTAATTAACAAATTTTTAAAAAAATCTTTTTGCATGGACCACAAAACTAATGAAAATCCCCTTTGAATTGTGAAACCTGGGAACTTGCTTTCACAGAACTGAGGAAGAAATAAAAACAGAAAATGCTGGATAAACTCAGCAGGTCAGGCAGCATCTGTGGAGAGAACAGTTTAACGGTGGAATCCTGTTTTGGCTTTGTTGAATTGGGTTATGATTCAGTAAATAAAAACTTTGACTAGACCAAGCAAGTGAGGATTTAAATTACATGCATTTTTAAAATTTTGATTAGTCGTTAAACAGTTTTAGTAAGGAAGAAACTGTATGTCCCAGGTCAAAAGTAAGTTCATTGGTTATGGTCTTATTGATGTTTTATGCCTCAGGCTATTACAAGCTGAGGTTAACAGGTGGGAATGCTTTGAGGCAAAAGTATTTTATTCAGGACATTGTTTCTATGTATTGTAAAATGGATTAGTTTTGTAACAAAGTATGCAACTTTGGCCTATGGGGGTATACCTATGTACATTGTATAATATGTTGGAAATAGTTCTGTAGACTTTTTTTATATGTATCAATTGGGACAATAGCTAATCAGTATGAGGTGACACCACATTCTTTAAGCAGACAAATGAATGACTGCATTGGTTCCACCATGTGTTGGTAAAAATCTTTAGATTTTGTAAGCTAAAAAGAGATAAATTGCTATAAAATAGATAATGTAACAAAAATGAATAGCAAGAAAATAGGAAGTAATGTCAGTAAAGTGACCATTATTTTTAAAGAAAGCAATCAGGAATTTGACACACTGTCTGGCCAATCCAGATTACATTCACGGTTCATTGTCAAAGTCCAGTTATAAATATAGTCTGCTCTGTTATAACATGTGTTTCTTCAACGCGAGTTGGCTATAACATGATTGAATAATTTAGATAGTTATTTGTAGAACGCAAACTTTCCATACCTGTATTGGCTATAACATGATTCCCACCCTATTTGTTTAAATGGCACAGCTACTGGGCAATTTTCTTATAACACGAGATCGCATGTGAATGGAACTATCGTGTTACATCAGAACCAACTCTAAGCCAACGAGAGTTCAGAAGAACTTCAATCAACAAAAATATAACAAGTGATCTTTCCTTAGTCAACCAGTGTCACGAATTGGTATCCCAAAGTAGACAAACGTGAAAAACTACTAAGGACCATTCCTTTCACATCTTTTTGATAATGTAACAAATTCTGTAAAACTTATGGAAACATATTTGTACTTTTGAATGATCTTGTAATAAATCAAGTTTACTAAAATTTCAGACTCACTCTCAAACTCAGTCTTGTAGAAATCAATTTAGGTTTTATAATTAAAGCTAAATCGCACCTTAAAATCCACCTGAGGCAGAAGTCTTCCTGCTGGCTGGAAAGCTGGTAAGAGGGCCTCGCTGCTCCTTTGTGGAAAGGCAACAAATCAATCAGGCAGTGACAAGACCTGCTGCTGGCCTTCCCCTGGAATCAAAGTCCTGGTGGAGGTGGAGGGGTTCAGGCAGGCTCTTACCCTGCCTAATTAATACCCTTCCTGCCTTGAAGCTTGCTATCTGAAAGGGTATGAGATCATGTCCAAGGTTTCAAGTCTATGATCACTATGATGGATCTGAAGTTCTGGCAATATTCTGAAGACACATGGACTTGAAATATTAACTCTGCAATCTCACCACTAAAGCTGCCTGACCTGTTGAGTATTTCTCAGATTTTCTGTTTGCATTTCAAATTTCCAGCATTGGTTTGGTATCTAAATAAGAGATTGGTCTCAAAAGAGTATACCCTGATTATCAAGGCAATTCATTTGAACTGGTGGTCAAAACTAATATTTAATTTTATTCACTTGATCTGTGCTCCTCTAGGCCAGCTCTCTCATCTTGCCAATGGAAGATAAAAATGTTGTTGAATTCTGGATTGTGGAGAAAGTGAGGACTGCAGATGCTGGAGATCAGAGCTGAAAATGTGTTGCTGGAAAAGCGCAGCAGGTCAAGCAGCATCCAAGGAACAGGAGAATCAATGTTTCGGACATAAGCCCTTCCCGAAGAAGGGCTTATGCCGAAACGTCAATTCTCCTGATCCTTGGATGCTGCCTGACCTGCTGTGCTTTTCCAGCAACACATTTTCAGCAGCGACTTCTGGATTGTGCACGGCTAACGGCTCCTTTATAAAACTGTAAAGAACCAGTCATCCTCAGCACCAGGAAGTGCGTGAACCAAATTTTCGCAAACCAATAAAAGATTGAGATGGATGTAATTTTACTGCTGCATTTTATGACAGAACTTGGTTTCGAAGAGAATCAAAAGTGAAGCAAAGCAAACAGAAACTTCAGATTCCAGCTGAGCAGGATTCTAGATCAGATTAGATTCGTTACAGTGTGGAAACAGGCCCTTCGGCCCAACAAGTCCACACCGACCCTCCGAAGAGCAACCCACCCAGACAAATTCCCCTACATTTAACCCTGACTAATGCACCTCACACTACGGGCAATTTAGAATTGCCAATTCACCTAACCTGCACATCTTTGGATTGTGGGAGGAAACCAGAGGAAAACCACGCAGACACGGGGAGAACGTCCCATAATTTTTTTTTAAAAGAACACTACTGCACTTCTCTTCGCAGAGGCTAGTAATGAATCTGGAACTTGTCTTTACCACGTACCTCGAAAAGGTATTGAACAAAAATAGCTATACACTTATTGTTAAATCCACGACCAGTTCACAATGTTGTGGGCAGCACTGCTGCCTCACAGCGCCAGAGACCTGGGTTCAATTCCCGCCTCAGGCAACTGACTGTATGGAGTTTGCACAGTCTCCCAATGTCTGCGCGGGTTTCCTCCGGGTGCTCTGGTTTCCTCCCACAGTCCAAAAATGTGCAGGTTAGGTGAATTGGCCAAGTTAAATTGCCCGTAGTGTTAGGTGAAGGGGTAAATGTAGGAGAATGGGGTCTGGGTAGGTTGCGCTTCGGTGGGTCGGTATGGACTTGTTGGGCCGAAGGGCCTGTTTCCACAATGTATCTAACCTAGATTTAATCTCATAACTGTCAATCTACAAAGCATGCAAATGTAAAAAAGATAAACAGTTTTGAACTTTGGATAGCTGGTTCTGTGACAGGATTTGAATGGTTGGCACCTTAACCCTTTGGTTTGGACCCTGTTCAATGAGGGGGGTCCAACTTTATGGGCAAGAGTGATGAAGTATATTTGTTTGCCATTAATGCAATGTTTATCTCATGATGCAAATCAGCACAAAGATCCTCATCAATGGTTTATCCTTTGGGATAATAAAAGGTGTGCTAGTAACTAGTGCATTGGAAGATTAATCTGTGAACATTTCTAATGGTTTGGAGTCATATATCTGACGGCTGTTGTCATCAATCCAGAGATACACATACAATACTGTGTTTCTATTACCAATTCCACGCAAATAGAAAAGAGCCCTGTCTGAGTGAGTGGGAAACTTCCCACTGATGATGAAAGTATCCTCTAAATTTTTGACAAGTAGCTTTTATAAAAGACGAGTGCTGCACCAACTACTCCTGGGATTTCTTCCAATTGAAAACATTTTTTCTTCAGATGGGAGCAAAGACAAAGACATTCCAAAGGGAATTCCATGAAAGTGTGGACACCATCATAGAAAAATAAAATAAAGAACAGACCAAACTTAATGGAAAAACAATGCAGCATCTTGTTCACAAATTTGTACCACTTTAAATTAAGGTTGCAACAATGTTCTTACATTTGGATTTCCAGTAAAAACACACCCAATCATTTTCAGAACAACTACAATAATGGGATGCTTTTTCAATACAGTAGTCTGCTTCTGATTTTTTTCTTTTTAAATGATTTTGGTATAATGTGATTTAAATGATTCTTGTGGAGCAATATAGAAGTTAATGCTTAAAAGACATGATTATCAAATCACTTTAATTAAATGATTTTGAGATAAGAGACTGCAGAACCTTGTTCTGTCCCAGTAACTGGTTTAATTGATGAATTTTGGGAGATAACACAAAGATAAAACATACTTCCAACACACTCCCAAAGATTCTAAACTTCCTCCTCATTTACAGCAAAACACCATTTCACGTCTGACATGCAAAATAATAAGAGGACAACAGCTCTGATTTGTCCAGAATACAACTGAAGTACTTAGAAATGTCACATTATGGTACTCGACATCAAGCAGTTTACTTTGGCGCATAAATAAGATTTCATGTATGTGCTTTAGTACTATCCACAAGAATGTTCACACATCACCAAGAGAAAGGTCTTACAGTCTAAACCTTTTCCAGATGACATACAGTGAACATGTTTTTAATTAAGTATATTCAGGAAAATGACAGCTTGATGTCAGAAGAGCAAGCCCTTGACCGCGGCAGGAAGTCTAGAGACTGCAAACGCCTTGTCTAGTGGAACCCTGGTCACTGAACTGTAGAGAAACAGGAAGGTCACTCCATCCAAGAAAACTGGTAATTTTTAATATGCTCAGAAGCCAGATAGGAACAAAAACTGTCACACAGCTTACATTGCAAATCTGTAGCTGCAGAGCTTAATTAACAGGATCACATCTTGCTTTCAATCTTCAAAATTACTCTGGTAACTCAGACATAATAATGAAACTTCCAACTAAGATGTCAGATAAACTCACTTTTAAACATGATGAACAAACTAGCAGAGAAAATTAAATGAACATTCCATATGCACAGAATTGTGAAGACCAGTCAAGTGTGAGCAGAAGTACAAAATGAATTATGATTGGTAATGGAATTCTTTATATAAATTACCATAGCAAGTATAAGATATGAAATAGAAATGCAGTAATGGTTAGTTTCACGATTAAAAATGTTTGGAAATGTTGAACTATGTTAAAGCTTTTCTTCGTAATGTCATTAACTGCATCTTCTTCTATGTGACTGTCTCCTTTAGTACTGCTGAAAACAGACTTCTATTAATACTGCATAGTAACAGTATGTAATAGTTGGCTTCAATTGTGGTTCAAACTTAAGATAACTTCTTTCAAGATGGACTGGACATTTTTCAGGACCTAAAGCCTTGGCCCATTTGTGAGATTATACAAGGAGTTTACAGCAAGATCAAGGCTGCTTTGATGCACAATATTTCAGCAGCAAGCTTGCCTGGTAAACCGGAGTTTGCCAATGATGTTGAACAGCAGGTGAAGCTCGCTGTCTCATATTGCTGCTACGCACTATCATCCGACATGATGTTCATCACTAAAGGGATGATGCTGTAAAGTCAAAAGATGTCCAACTGTCACAGAAATGAGTAACAGGGTTCATGAATTTCAGTCCCCCAGTGATGCTAGGTATATCGGCAATACATCAGATTGCAGGTTGCACCAAACCCTTCAGCTGTTTGCAACAAGGTATGCGTGACTGTAAAATTCAAAACTGTATCCAATATTAGATGTGATTCCTAGATTAGGCAACACATGCTAAGTAATCCTGATTGTGTCAGAAAGCATGCTGACAACCAACTTTTAAGATTATTACTTGGGTTTGCAATGTGGTACAGTTGTACTAGGAGGAAATTATCTGTATTAATACCCAGGGCCCTGCTCTTTGTAGATAGAAAGAACATGTAAACATATTGCTCCAGTCTTAAACCAACAAACAATTAAAGCCATTTACTGTTTCATTTCTCAGGATAATATCTTGACCAATTACAGCTTAAATTCATATATTGACTCTGAATTAAAAGAAAACTTTGCAGTTAACAGTGAGTCATTCTCTAACTGGTGCATTCTCCAGAACAATATCATTCATTATTTGCCAAATAGAGTCCATTTGCCAAACAAAGAGTTTTTTTTAATCAAATAGTATAGGTCATTTTCCTTTGATAATGGCATTTCTTTTGAATTGTTTGGATAAGTACAAGGTGAAAAGCTTTGACAAACTGACTTTTTAAAGCAATACTCAAGCTCATACTACCAAATGTTTATTTGTATAGTTTCCTTTATTAGTCAAAGTACAGACATAAAAGCATTGAGTTTATGCCAGAACTTTGTGTAACATTAGTTAGCCTGCAGCTGGATACTGCAGAAGGTCTATTTACTGACACACAGCAAGAATGGGATGCACTACAAAAGGAGCAGAGGAAATCCAAGACATTGCCAGGGCTGGAAAGTTTTAGGAAAGACTGGGCAGGAAGGGGCTGTTTACTCTGAAGCTGAGGACGCCAACGAGAAGAATCAATTCAGGTGCTTAGAAGGAACCTAGATAGAATGAACAGGAAAGATTTAAGAGTCAATAACATGTGCAGCTGGAAGAAGCACAGCAGGTCAAGTGGCATCAGAGGAGTCAACATTTCAGGTTGGAACCTTCATCAGGACTGGAGGGGGGAAGGGGAGCTGAGAAATAAATAGGGCGAGTGGGGTTGGGGGAAAGGTAGGTGGGATGGCGATGGGTGGAAATTGCTTTAGAAGAGAGCTTAAAATACAGGTAATAGATTAAATCATTGCCAGAAAAATTAAGAGGGATTTGAGAAGTTCTGGAACTCACTCTTTGAAAGTATGCTGGAAGTAGAAATTCACATACTAGTTAAAATGTATTTGGATATGCATTTCAAATGCCATAACCCAAAGGAATGGATCAATAACTAGAAAGTGTGGGTGTGCTGAATAGCTTGGTTACACAGCTGGCACAAACACAGGCCAAATAATCATCAATGCTGTAAACCCGATTCTCACTGAAGCCTTTCCTTAAAACATACGACATGATTCTCACTTTAAAGCTTTATTAAAGCTGAACATTTGTATGGGTTTCCTAATATGAATATTTCAAGGTGTTTATATTGTTCTTCAGAGAGTTGTTTTAAAATATGCATCATGAGTACTGAAGTTTATATTTATATGCAAGATGTAGAATAAAGAATTTTAGCTTATAGAATCAGAGATGCACTGCATGGAAACAGATCCTTCGGTCCAACTTGTCCCTGCCAACCATATATCCCAAATTAATCTCGTCCCAATTCAGCAAATAGCCCATATCCTCTATTTCGACATCCTTATTCATACACCTATCCAGATGCCTTTTAAATGTTATTATTGTACCAGCTTCCACCACTTCCTCTGGCACCTCATTCCATGACATATCTTTCTGAAGAATTTTTTTATAAGAAAAAACTTTTCATAATTAGGCATATATGAGAAAGCTGGATCACTTATGGATGTACTTTTGATGCACATTTGCATTCAGATTTACAATATGTTTATTTTAGCCAATCACTAAAATATCGGATACAGCAATAACTAATAATAAAAACAAATGAAGTGAATATCACATCCAATTGTTTTTAATGTGGGCTGGAGAAAAAACATTAGAGGACACCAAGAAAAATCTTTGCTCATTGAAAGCGACATGGAAAACCTACGCAGACAGATATGGTTTAGCATCTTATTCAAAGTAGCACCTTTTCACAATTCATTACCATACTAAAGGGTTAATCTAGTGTTTCACTGTTGGAAGTGGGCATCTGATAATCTCAGGGATCAAAGCTCATTAAAAGTATAGGAAAAGTTAATCCAAATGCAAGTTTAAATGAATAGAAGTAGTGATGGAACGGAGAAACAGAAATTCTTCTTCACACACACACACATTGGTTGACACTTGGAAAAAACAACTGGGTGCAGCAGTAAAGGCAAAATGATTTGCATGACACAAAGTGGAGACACTAAGTCGTCACTGGATAAATAAAACAAACTTGCCCAAGTGCCTTCTTTAGCTGTAAGTATTTTTGATATGCAAAATGTAATCAGCAACATAAATACAGCTATTCAGTGACAACTGCATAGAAGGATGAAAGGATTTGGAATTTGTAAGATACCTTTTGCACTTTTGTGACATTATCCTAAGCATGGCCCCTAAACAAATAATAAACCGATAAAAGCGCAGAAATTCAAACACTCAAAAATTGCTCAGCTTTGACAGAGCTCCATTCAGGCTGGGCTAAATATCTGCAATTCAATAGAGCCTCAGGTCAGATTCATCACTTTGTGAAAGTTCCAGAGAAAAAAACAAATCACCTTTAATTACAACATAAATATTTAGCATAGTGAATTTCTACCTCATTTTTCAAATAACTTTTATCCAGAATTTACTCCACTATAACAAAGTTTGAGATTTGTTCACAGAATTTATATCAACATGGGTTTATGTAAATTATTATCTTCTATCCACACAACCAGCTGCTTATCAGCAACGGAGGATCAGGATACTATAAATGCCGCATTACGACTGCTCCTTCCTCAGAGTTTGCATCCAGGTGACCATTGCATTGATGGGATGACAGTGATTAACTATTACATGTGACCTTATATGAATTTATCAACAATACCTAAATATCAAACAGCCACTAAAATGTTCCTTATCCACCTTGCGATACCAACTGGCGAGAGGTAACCTGGAGATATTCATTTAAATGGCATCATCAAGCTCTATTCCAGTGGCACCAAGAATGGCCATAGTGGGCTGTAACGAGTATAATGGTCCTCAAACCTATTCCACAGCTACATAAGGTTGCATTAGTGAGGGTTCCTCACAAAAATGGTTGACCCTCAGAGTCTGAAAGCAAAAGCTCAGCTCCAATAGAAATGGAGGGACACCATGTGTGACATTTCACAAATTACACATTGCACCAAGACTTTAAATGGGGTCAAAATATTTTCCTGCATGATCAAATTGCTCCCAGATCATTCTGAATATGACGTGATCTTTGTAATATTAAAATAAAATGGTAAGTGACAAGAAATGTAATACCTTTCTCAGGTATTAAATTTTCATGAAAATTGAAGCTTTGCTACCAGCTGGCAACTACCCAAGTTCTGTAATAAGTGACGAACATCCACCTATACCTACCTTTTTAAACAGCTAAAAATCACACAACACCAGGTTATAGTCCAACAGGTTTAATTGGAAGCACACTAGCTTTCGGAGCGACGCTCCTTCACCACCGGCATCTCCGAATCATTTTTAAACAGCATTAGCATTACCTAAATTTTGTTCAGATCACCATTTGTAGCCAGACAAAAAAAAGTTTAAAATTAATCAAATTAATTGCATACAAAAATCATCGTCATTTAAATGAGCACATTTCATTCTTTGCTCAAGAATTTGTCACAACCAAAACTTAATTAAAGCCACACTTGTACAAAGGAAGGCTTCCCTGGGATGTTTTTGAAAGTCAGTTCTTTAAAGGTCACACTTTTAGCTCTCATTCTATATGCTAGTGGGTGGTAAAAATATAAATTCACATTTGAACAGATTACCTTATTAAATAAATCTAATTAACGACAGTAACAGGGCATTGGGCTTAGGGGTAAAATCTGCTCCGTTAGTTTATAGAAGTGCAAAAATGCAGAACCTTGTTTATGGAAAAACAGCTGTGGTTTATTTTTAGAAACTACATAGGTGATAAAATTGCTGCTAAATTAATTTATTCAGACAAACATAGTCTGTGCCTTATAAATTCTAAACAGGGTCATGTCAGACTGAATAAATCAGTCAGTGTTTATTAATCTGGAATAAGTGCATTCTTAAAAATTACTAGTCATATGGCAAGTTACTCTAAAAAAAAATACACTGACATGTCATCTATTTGTTCTACCTTAATTTTAAAAATTTGAAATCAATCCTACCACTGTCATTTAGTTCTTGGGAGAGGACCAACAGTTTTGTTTAGTCCATCCACACCTGCACTCTCAGCAACAGGGCTGAATGTTTAAAATTCCTTTATCAAAAAGTCATTGAATGTATAAGCTACAGCCCTAAAGCAAAAGCTCTTGTGGTTTGTCCCAGTGTCCCTAGAACTCCAACCAGCATGCACCTGAAAGAAAACTGGCAGCCACAACCCTTACGTGTTAATTACACATATGAAGCCTATTATGCAAAGAAAGGGCACCTGCTGGCAGTGAAAATGAATAGAACCTGCCCTTCCTGTGCAGTGAGTAAATTGAAGGTTCATTTCAACAGGAGATAATAGTTTTCAGATTACATTCCATGTAATCCTGAGATGGCTGTGTATTTAACATTTAAATCATCCACAGGGAACAGTCTCCTTCTATTTAAATGTTTCAAGCCCCTATCACTTCAGTTTAAACTCTAGTTATCCCTGCTGGCAACTGGTTTAATGACTTTTTGATGTTGCCAGAGTAAATAGGAGGTTATATACCATATTATCATACCTTTTTAACAAGAGTCAGTGGCATCAGAGGATCATAAATCCAGTGGAATTATCATTGCCACCTTATCACTTACCTAGCATCTAAAGTTACTGACTTAAACTATACTGGTGATCCTGTCTCAAGTTCACCTATTAATTTTAAAAAACCCCTGCAAATTCAACATGCATCTCTGCGAAATTGAAATCCAATGGTTAAAGTCTTGGTGCGATCAACAACAGAGCACCATTAAATAGGGACATACAAACATACATACTGGTAGCAATGGAGATCATTAGGTTTCACAAATCATGTCGGCTCAAAGTTGCCCTATTTTTCTTCAGGTCTTCCAAATTCAAGATGCTGTGATGGGAATCCATATGGACCCAAGCTGTACCTGCCATTTTTTTGGGACAGGTAAAATTCTTTTGCTTCAGACAGCTATAAATGCAGGAGTTCACGAGACCATCAAGTTTTAAATGTTCCCTTTGACTTAAGATGAGGTAAAAAGTTCAGTTTGGGAGGGGATGGTGACCCCACAAAACTTCTACCTGGAGACAGGGCCATGTGATTTGATTGTCATGGAAAAAAACCCAAACCAATACTTACTGAAAATTAAGCAACGGTTTTCACACCTTGTCAAAGACAAGGACAGTTGTTTTTTGGATACAGAGACACCAGCTGTAAGGCTGTGTTTGCGTAAGGAGCCAAGGAAGATGATGAAAGCTAGTTTGCTGTTTGAAAAGGAGGACACAGATAGAAGGGGCTTTTGCGACTTAAGGTGGGAAGTTCTGTGTAAGCAGACCGACTTGGAAAGGATTCTGGTAGATCCAATCTTGCACAACAGGGAGAAGTGAGACTGCTGGAATGCTAAGATTATACTTAGGTGCAAGCTCTCCAGAGAGGATATTCTTTGGGATGCAGCCATCCTCCATTCCGTGGACGTGGCCCAGTCAGCACAATCTCCGCTGCCTAAGCAGAGTGTACATGCTGGGAAGGCCAGCATGAGATAGCAATGCTATCTTGCCAGGATATGGCCAGGATACGGCGGATACTCAAGTGGAAGGTGTTCAGTCTTCTCTCCTGTCTGGCATATGTAGTCCATGTTTCACAGCTGTACCCCAGTGTGCTTATCATGCAGGCACTGTAAACTGACATTTTTGTCTTCGCTGTCAGCTTGGGATTTGTCCATACTTGAGTCGTGTGGTGAGCAAGCATGGAGGCTGTTTTCCCGATCCTCTTGTCGATCTCTGTGCCCAAGGAGGAATTGTCAGTGATGGTGTAGCCAAGGTAAGTAAACTGATAGACGACATTGAGTTCGTAGTTGTCGATGGTGATAACCGACAGTGTCCTGTCCCAGGACAGTAGTCTTCTTCAGACTGATGGTCAGCCCGAAATCCTTGCAAGTGAGACAGAGGCAGTCTATCAGTAACTGGAATTCCAGTTTGTTGTGTGTTGCAACAATCATCCACAAACAACATATGGCTGAAGAGTGCTGCATGTACTTTTGCCTTGGCTCTAAGGTGGGCCAGGTTGAAGAGCCTGCCGTCTGAGCTAGTGCATAGGTGCTTTCCCTCTGTTGTGTGCCAAAGGCATGTTTGAGGAGCACAGCAAAAAACTCCCGAGCATGGGAACGAGGACGCAGCCTTGTTTGACACTGCTGCAGATGCAGAAGGGCTTAGAAGAGCTGCCATTGAATTGCACTGTCCCCTTCATGTTTTGTGGAAGGAATCGATCATGCTCAGCAGTTTCAGGAGATCCTTGAAAAGGCTGTTTCCACTGACCAGGTCAAACATCTTTATGAGATCAATGAAAGCAACATACAGGGGCATTTTTCTGTTATCTGCATTTTTCCTGCAGTTGGTCAAGGGAGACGATTATGTCTACTGTTGACCTTTTAGCTCGGAAGCCGCACTGAGACTCTGGGTATACACATTCCGCCAGTTTCTGCGGGCGAGTCAAGCTGACCCAAGCAAAAGTTTTGCCGACAGTGTTGAGGAGAGGGATGCCTCTGTAGGTTGTTGCAGTCGCTTCTCTCACCCTTGTTCTTGTAGAGGGCAATGATCTTGGCATCCCTCATGGCCTGCGGTATAGCTCCTTCTTGCCAGCACTGGCAGAGGACTTCATGCAGTGGGAGTAGTAAGCTCGTCTTGCATCACTTGATCAGATCAGGAGGAATCCTGTCGCTACCCGGGGCCTTACCTGACGCCAGGCTGTCAATGGTCTTGCTGAACTCTTCTACTGATGGCTCTGCATCTAGCTCGTCATTGTCAGCATGCACATGATGGCATCAAGTGCTGAAGTGGACACTGCATTCTCTCTGGAGTAGAGATCAGAGAAGTATTCAACCCACCTCTCCATCTGCTGGCCTTTTTGTCTGTGATTACCTACCCATTAAAGGATTTGAGGGGGGGGCCGTCTTGCTCTGAGCTGGTCCTAGTGCCTTCTTGATGCTTTCGTACATTCTAGGAGAAAGTGAGGACTGCAGATGCTGGAGATCAGAGCTGAAAATGTGTTGTTGGAAAAGCACAGCAGGTCAGACAGCATCCAAGGAGCAGGAGAATCGACGTTTCGGGCATGAGCCCTTCTTCAGGAATACTTTCTGGAAGTATTCTTGAAGAAGGGCTTATGCCCGAAACGACGATTCTCCTGCTCCTTGGATGCTGCCTGACCTGCTGCGCTTTTCCAGCAACACATTTTCAGCTTTCGTACATTCCCCTAATGTTCCCAGTTATCACTGCCGTCTGAATTTCCTGTGTCCAGTACTCATTAGTGCAATGCCTGGCAGTCTGCTGAACCTTGTTCCTAGCAGCTCTGAGAATCTACAGGTCTTCCCGCTAGCTGACCACTTGTATTCAGCTAGGGCAACACGCTTGGCTTCACAAATGGGGTCATCTCAGTTGCCTTAGTCTCAAACCAGTCGTGTGCCTTGTACGTCTTATTCCCAAAAACGTGCGGTGCAACCTTGCATAACAGGGAGAAGTGAGGCTACTGGAATGCTATGAATATACTTGGTCTGGATCTTGTAAATGCTATATCTGTCAGAAGTGCAATGCAAAGTGAAACATAGATATATCTCAATCGTGTTAGATAATATTAAAGTACCTTCAATTCAGTACATTCGTTGACTGATAATAGCATTTAATTTATATTGGTTGTTTGTCACAGTAAACATCTTAAAACATGAAATCCTAGCCTTTAGTTATTTCCACTGGACATCAGGGAAATTAATCTCTGTTTAAAACCTACTGGTCTGTATGGGAATCAAAAGAACTATTCAACTTGAAACTCAATCATGTTAGGACATTCCTTGGTGACAGCAGAAACACTTTCAGAATCTCAGCAAAGCTTCCTCAAAGAAATAAGATTAGGAAGTGCCAGTGTTGGACTGGGGTGGACAAAGTCAAAAATCAGACAACACCAGATTATAGTCCAACAGGTTTATTTCGAAGTACTATCTTTTGGAATGCTGCTCCTTCATCAGATAGCTAGATACCTTGCTTTTGAGAGCAGACAGTTGAGAAGGATCCTTGCAATGTCCTTACCAATTAGTCAGCAAAAAGACTCCTTTGCTGCAATTGGACTTTCTCTCTCTCTTGTTGAATATTGTATAGTCATGATCACACATATGCACTTTCATTCTTAGATAATGAATAGGAGATGTACAGCATGCCAGGCGTGCATCTCCACTATGTTTTAGAATATCTACAGACATTCTATATACTTTGGCAGTTTTAAACACTGAAATTAGCTACTTCACGCCTGAAATTACGGTCTCATCTTGTCCAAGAGAGCAGGTGCAATCTCTGGGAATGGAGGCAGCATTGGCTGGTGCTTGGGTAGTGTTTCTATCAGAACTCCACTGGCAAGATGATTGGAACTCCTGAGGTTGACATGTCTTATTTCCAGGTTCCACCCTACCAACCTTTGCATAAACCAAATCATCCGCCGACATTTCCGCCACCTCCAAACAGACCCCACCATCAGGGATATACTTCCCTCCCCACCCCTTTCCGCCTTCCACAAAGACCGTTCCCTCAGTGACTACCTGGTCAGGTCCACACCCCCCAACAACCCACCCTCCCATCCTGGCACCTTCCCCTGCCACTGCAGGAACTACAAAACCTGCACCCACACCTCCTCCCTCACCTCCATCCAAGGCCCTAAAGGAGCCTCCCATATCCAAAGTTTTACCTGCACGTCCACCAATATCATTTATTGTATCCGTTGCTCCTGATGCGGTCTCCTTTACATTGGGGAGGCTGGATGCCTCTTAGCAGAGCGCTTTAGGGAACATCTCTGGGACACCCACACCAATCTACCACACCGCCCTGTGGCCCAACATTTCAACTCCCCCTCCCACTCAGCCGAGGACATGGAGTTCATGGGCCTCCTTCACCGCTGCTCCCTCACCACCCGATGCCTGGAGGAAGAATGCCTCATCTTCCGCCTCGGAACAATTCAACCCCTTGGCATCAATATGGACATCAGTTTCCTCATTTCTCCTTTCCCCACCTCACCCCAGTTCCAAACTTCCAGCTCAGCACCGTCCCCATGACCTGTCCTACCAGCCTGTCTTCTTTTCCACCTATCCACTCCACCCTCATCCCACACCCATCCACCCATTGTACTCTCCACCCTTCAGGCACTCTGCCTGTATTCCTGATGAAGGGCATTTGCCCGAAACATCGATTTTACTGCTCCTTGGATACTGCCTGAACTGCTGTGCTTTTCCAGCACCACTCTACTCCAGAATGTCTTATTTCCATTATATTTCCATGTGACAGTAACCTTCTCTGCTCAAGACCGATATCTCATATTCACTACATCCTCGGATGCTTTGCTGTAGTATTTTGAACTATTCTCCCACAGCAACATTGATCCTGCCACACTTTCTGTTAGGATTCTGTGGTATTTTCCCAATTACTCCATCTTCATGGTATTTATAACCCTGAGTTTCCGGCCGATTTTTTAAAATTTAAGACCATTTCCATCTTCTCTGGCGGAATCATTTTATGGCCAATTAGAACCTTTTCTTGCCTTTCACAACCAATGATTTTGTCACTCTGGCATTTCACTCATCACAAATCTTACCCTTGTGTTCTTTTCACATTCCCCTCTCTCTGGTTCTGGACTTCTTTAATTATTGTTTAAACCCTAACATTCATATGGCTGCCACTATAGCTGTCTGAAATCTGAGTGCATTTACTCTGACTCTTTGTAGTTTTCCAAGT